>NC_050575.1:386027937-386310877 GCF_011100635.1 Trichosurus vulpecula
TAAATTATACAGCACATAACTTTCTTTTGAGGGGCTGCCACAGATTTAACAGTTTTGATAAGCTTTTTACTCTCCAGATTCTTTAATATTTTGTTGATTTATGTTAATGACAAGTTGCTTTTATATCAAATATCTGCTCCAGATACCTTTGTTTCTGGCACCTTCTATGATTTGGCGCCCTAGCTTTTCTTGGTTATCTGATCCCTTCATTTTACCAGTATTCTGAGATTCTATTATTCTATACAGAAGGCCTCTAGCTGTATTGCTACTTAAGAGATGCAGTTGTTCCACGGATGAGAGTCTGTTGATGGGCCATTGCCCTCTGTTGGGTTTCTATATGAGGCATCTCATTCTCAATAACTTGATCTGTTATCCCACGAGGGAACTGATGGCACAATTCTATAATCCTGTTTTCTATTTTGACCGGATCTGCATCCAGTGGCTGTGTCTTCACTTTCACCTTAGCCATGAGGGGGCTGTGTTCAGTACAGCGGGCTGAGACACTAGGAGTTAGCTCCAACCTCAGGCAACCAACCACCAGACTCCTAATCTCAGCTTCTTGAGAAACCTGTAGCAATCCCTTGAAGGAATAGAGGCACTCCCCTACCCGATCTGTGGCACTTTAGGAGATGTCATCAATATATATGATCTTACAGATTTATGGAACTGAGTGCATTTCATCATATAGGGATAGAAGGGATGTCAGAGATGACCCACTACAGCGTTGTCAAATTCATACAAAACTGGGAACACTAAATGGTGCATGAGGATCTCTGAGGGCTGCCTACTGGCTTAGAAAACCACACTTAACATTATCTCTGTTCTATCATATTTTTATTTATTTTATTAAATATTTCCTAATTACATTTTAATCTGATTAGTGTTGCTGGGCACCTCTGACCTAGTCCAAATTACCTACTTTACAGATAAAGAAATTGAAGACTGGAGAGGAAAAGTAACTTCTCCAACATCACACAGCTAATAAGGACTGAGTTCAAATCCTGCCCTAGACACATCCTAGCTGTGTGATGGACGAGTCATCTAACTATTCTCAACCTTAATTCCCTCATCTGTAAAATTGAGATAATAATTGTACCTACCTCACCTCATCTTACCACTGTACCTACCTACCTCAATGATTGTTATGAAAATCCAGTGAAAATTTATCTAGTGAAGATCTTATGAAGATCTGGTGAAATAACATGTACAGTTCTTATATATTTTAAAGTTCTATATAAAGGTTATATTATTATTATTATTATTATTATTATTATTATTATTGCCACAGAGCCGGGATTCAAATCTATATATGTTGATTTTTCAACTCCAGCATTTTCTCCCCTGTATACTTCAAACCACCTTTAAAATACAAAGTCAAAAGATCCCAAAGCCAGGAGTTTGAAGGAATCAGGGTTAGAGAGTCAGAAAGTTTATGGGGCAGACTCTTTTTCTTCAGTGATCTCTATATCCCATCTTTCTCCCTGTTTCTGGTCTAGGAAGCGGGAACAAAGACAAAGCACTTTCTCCACATAGGTTTCCCCCTTCTTTCATCATGGAACAGAAGGGAGTCCCAGCACCTTGGCATGGATCCAGACCCCACCAGGCAGCTTTATTAAGAGACAGAGAATGAGTGAAAAAGGCTCCTTTCCCACCTCTTCTCTCCCAATGGCTAAGCCATGCCTTGGGCTGCTATAGAGATAGTCAGGTGATGCAATCAGGCCTTTATTTCCCAGAAGGAAAGGTTTAGGGAAGAGCAAGTAGAGTTTTCTCCATGACTTGCCCTAGATGACCTCAGAGGTCTGCTCGACTCAAAGATCCCGTGGTCTTATGAGCTTCTCTCCTTTCTTCCAATTGCTTAGGACAAAACACCAAGAACCAGAAGAGCACTTTGTTCAGCCAAGTGTTCTCTCCACTCTGTGTAGACAGAGTGCTGACCATGGACCAAGCATAGAATGCAAAGAGTACCAGCAACTGAGCCAAGCTGAGATGCCAAGATTCAAGCTGGGGATTCCATTTCTGTAGGCATGAACTCAGTCAGCACCAACTGGGTAATCAGCCAGCCCTGCTTGACTTAAAAAAAAAGTCATCAAATCCCCCAATACTTCTGAAAGGTGAATCAAAATTGGCTTTATAGATAGCATTTTGGGAATAGAAATGACCAGCAAGCTGCTGCTCAGTCGTTTGTAACAAACAGACTGGGGCTTTCTGCTGTTCATCATTACATAATACAATAGCCCTATTTTCATTTTTGTAATGGCCCCCAAAATTAATCAAAACTTCTTTTGGTGGTCTAGACCTGATTTCAGCAATATGAGGAACTCCCAGTGTGAAAACTCCCTTCAGTGATGCAGATTGTAACCTAATTAGTAATATATAGTTTTGCAGATTTGGGGTGGAGCAGGGGAGGATAGAAGCGAGACACATTGAGAAGTTAAATAATTCCCCCATTCTTACATAGCTAGTGTATATCAAAGGTACATGTCGAACCCAAGTTTTCCTAATACTAAAACCGGCCTTCACCCTGACATTTAATTTTCAAATAAAAATTTTAACAAAAATTTATTTTAATTAAAAAGACAAATACAAATGCATGTCAGAGAGCATTTTGTTGGGGGTGAGGGAACCTAAAGGAACTTAAAACTAAAATTGATAGCAATTAATTCAGTTGAACAAACTACCATAAGTTATCAGAAATCCTAAAAGGCTGGAGATCACTGATCTCACCAAGAATAGGAAAACAGGAGACAATACATTTCCACTTACTAGAATTCAAAGGTCTGAAGAGATGGATTTTCTTCCCTAGATGAGTAGATAAAAACGAGGGATTCAGAAATAAAATTCTAAAATGTTTCTGCTGGTATAAATACCCTTCTGTGGTTCAAAATGATATTCACATGTTATCACTCAATTTCAGTTCTTCAAAGGCTTGTGGCTTTCCATGACTTCAAGTCATCCAACGTAACTGGAAAAATATTGGTATTAAAAAGATAAGCCTTAGTTTCGGGGAGAGAGCCTGGACTTACTTAAAAAAAACTTTTCAATTTCCCAAAGCAATGATGTTTCTTCTCCTACTATGCAAATTACAGGTCCAGTCGATCGTTCTTTTGCAGCGTCTCTGTAACACACACACACATACGTACTTATCCATATATGTATACATGTATGTATAAAATACATCTATATATATGTATATATTAAAATATATACATGCTTTATATGAATATATAAATATACCTGTACTATAAATGTCTATGTGTGTATATATGTATGTTTATGTGTATATTTACATACATATACATTGATAGACCAGAGCTATATGGAAGAATGTATAGATCACTAGTTCTGAAGTCAGAAGACCTAGGTTCAAATGCAAACTCCCTGGTCCTCAGTGAAGAATGCCAGTCTGAACTACACACCCTCTAAGTTCCCTTCCACCTCTAAATCTACAGTCCTATGAACTTCATAAAGTAAAAGTGAAATAAGAATTATGTATTGTTAGGGAGGAGGGGGAAAGAGATGGCCCATGAAAACTTTATAATTCATATGAAAGTGTCTATAATCTCTACTTGCTCTTTTTGGAGTTTTGGTTGCCTTTTTCCTTTTTTTTCAATTTGACAAACTTGTACTTGTGTGAAGGTGACTGTGGGGCTGGGGTTGGAGGACGAAGATTGGGGAAAAGCCGCCAAATCAATCCTTTTCAACCACACAGTGGATCTTTGTAGCTGTCTGTCACCAGCCTTCCTGCTCAATTCCATATCATCAGAGCTGTGATTGTCTTCAGCTGTAGCCTCACCTCTGTTCCCTGGCTCTTTACATAACCTGACCTCCAACAAGCCAAGTATATCTGTTTTCTTTGTGCTCATGTGTTTCTAGTATCGACACCAACCCTGTTCTTCACAAAGGGTGGGTTCCCATGAACTCCATTCTTGATTTTATTACCAGCTGGTTCTTATTAGAGATTAACCAATAAAAATGAGTAATACAGTCGCCAATGTGTAGTACTTCTATGTAGCTAGAAGTAGCACTTCCCCATGTGTTTCAATTTACCAATCAACCAATAAAACTCTGCCCTTCAATGAACTGAATTCCATACCTCACATATTTTGCTTATTTTGATAAATGCAGCTTTTCATAGATAAAAAGAGGAGGAATCTGGCTTCCACTGTCTCCTGTTAGCAAGAGCATTTGTGTTTGTTCGATGAATTAGCCGATGCTGCTTGATCTCCTCTCTGACAGCTTATTACTCCTCAGTTTCGGAGCTTCTAATGTTTCTATTTGAATACTCCTTGTCAGCGCCTGTTGTTAAAGTCTGCCATCAGAGCTCCACAGAAACAGGCCAGGTTGTCTTTGCTTCCAAAGGCTTGTTTTCTTAAAGACACCCTCGTCTCTCAAATTGTTCACTCTACACCTGTTTGTTTCTTTGTTCTAAAACAAGTATTTGTAACCTGGGGATCCGTGACCTTGTTTAAAAAACAAAATATTTGGATAACTATTTCAACAGAATTGGTTTCCTTTGTAATCCAATGTATTTTATTTTATACATTTAAAAACATTGTTTGGACAAGGGGTCTGTACATAGGCATCCCCAGACCATCACCAGAGTGGTCCAGGACCCCAAAAACTTGAAGATCCCTTGGTCTAAACATAGTGTTGACCCAGTGAATTCTCTTTCACTTGTACTTCCTGTGCTTGGTCCTTATCCCAGTTCCCACTTCTGAATCGCATGGATCATAAGAAACCACTGGGACTATTCTTGATTCCATTCCCCCTATCTCTCCCAGCCAGAGGACTATAGGACTTAGAGCTGGAAGGGCCCTTAAAGAATGCCTAGTTCTCAACTTGGAGTCTATGAACTGGGTCTTTTTTTCTTAATAGATAGCCATTTCAACGTAGTTGGCATCCTTTATAATTCTATTTTATGCATTTAAAATGAGGCTTCATGAAACTTGGCAAAGGGGTGCATGACACACATATCCCACCCCCCAAAAAGTTTAAGAACCCTGGGTCTAGTGCCTTGTTGTTTTATAGATAAGGAAATGCAGGCCCAGACAAGGGAAGTTACTTTTCCAAAGTCATACAATGACAAATAGCAGTTAGGATTGGAACGAGGATCCTTTAACTCCCCAATGCGGTGCCCTTTCTACGAGCCTGCACCATCTCTGGAGTTTTCTGATATGCAAAAAAACCTTAAGGAATCCAAATGGGAGGAATATGAGTATTTTTAACTCTAATTTGATCATTGGCAAAGATGCAGTTAGGTAAAGCTTTTAAAGGAGCAAGAAATTCAGAAAAGAAGAAGAAAACAAATGCTGTGCAATCCAGTATTTATTAAAGGCCTACTAGGTGCCTAGCACTGAGGAAGAGACATAGAAAAGTAGGCATAGCTAACAATCTCGATTTGAAGTTTACAAAAGGAGGAAACAGGCATTTCTTAAGTGCCTACTGTGCACCATGCTAAGTGCTTTATGAATGTTATCCCAGCTGATCCTCACACCAACCCTAGGAAATAGGTGCTGTCTCCATTTTACAGTTGAGGAAAATGTGGACAACTGGGGTTAGGTGATTTCCCAGGTTCATATAGAACTATGTGTCTGAGGCCAGATTTGAAGTCGGGTCTTCCAAACTCCAGGCCCAAAGGGATTTATATACCTTGTTTCATTTGGTCCTCTCAACAATTTCATGAGAGACAAACACAGGTGTTATTATCCCCATTTTGCAGATAAGAAAAATGGAGAGTAAAAGTGACTTAATTGTGTCTTCACTGCTAGTGGATATCAATGATGACAGTCTCTCTGGACTCTTGGTTCCATTACCTTTTCAATATCCTTCCACATTTCAACACTGTTCCTGCTCCAGATTTTATAGTCTAGAGGGGGACAAAGTAGCATACAAGAAGTTTCATATGCAAATAGTGTTTTGTTTTGTTTTTTGTTTCTTTTTGTTCAGTTTTCTTTCAGTCAGTGACTTGTCCAGGGTCACACAGCTAGTAAGTGTCTGAGGCCAGATTTGAATTTAGGAAGATGAGTCTCCCTGACTCCAGGCCTTGTGTGCTCTATGCATTGCATCACCTAGCTGCCCCAAAAGACACTTAATAAACACTTATTGATTGAAGGATGCATTGATTGATTTTGATATTCAATTTCCTTGTTTTCTTCGCAAAGATACTGGAGCGCCTTGCCGTTTCCTTCTCCAGCTCATTTTACAGAGGAAACTGAGGCAAACAGGGTCGTGCAGATAGTAAGTATCTAGGTAAAATTTGAGCTTGGATCTTCCAGACTCCATGTACCACCTAGGTGCCCCATGTATACAAATAACTACAGTACAAAATAATCAGGATAAGAGTTTGTATTTGTATAACTTCCGAGGCTTATGAAGTGCCTTTAGTGAAGCAATCTGTCATCCTCTTTGATTCACATAATAGCCTTATAGGGTAGGCACTGCAAGGATGATTTGAGTGTTTGTAACTCTCATTCCCTTTCCTAGTGTGCATGCGTGTGATTAGAGTTCACAGGAGGGACAGATCACTCCTAGCAGTAAGGATCAGGAAAGGCCATGCGGAGGAGGTGGCATCTAAACCAGACCAGGAAGAATGAATAGGATTTCAGCCGGGGGCAGGGGAGAGATGAGGGGGAGACAAGAGCCTGAGCAAAGGCAGTCAGGAGGAGAAAACATTTGAGGTTAGGTCAAGTGTAGGGAGCTGATGTACAGAAAGATTAGAGAGTGTCTTGAGTGATCGACTAAGGAGCCTGGACTTTATTTGGTAAGCAATGGCATGTCCTCTATTAGGAGATATTTATAGAAAGAGCCTTTATGAACCACTCACTATGTGCCAAGCATTGTGCTAAGTGCCGGGAATACATATACATGCAAGCAAAACAGTCCCTGTCCTGAAGCAGCTTATAGAAAGTGTCCCAAAAGTCTTAGTGACATTTTCAAACTAAGACTTTGGGGCCACCCCGTATTTTAATGGGGGAAGAAAACACCTAAAGGGAGGGAGAAATTTGGTTACTGACCCAAAAGAAGCATGGTTTGGAATTGGTGGCTAGGAAGGGAGTGATTCCAAGAAAGATAAACAGAAAGCTTGCTTCTAAGAGCCCGGGATGGACCATGTTTCCAAAGGGGAAGAGGAAGGTGGGGATGATGGCCCAAGTGGAGGCAGTGTGCTTTGGAGCTGGTGGCTGGGAACCAAGGTTTATCTAAGTTTAGTGTCTCTCACAGTACCTAGTACAGAATGTAAGCTCCTTCCCTGCTGGTAGACATGCTGGTAGATTCTTTTGTACTGGAGGCTTGGCCGAGGCAGTCCCATCCCCATGCTCTGGCTCCTGCCAGGCTTAGAGAAAAGCCTGGGGAGCCTGCTTCCAGAAAGTCCTGATAATATGTCAAAGAAGGGCCCTGCCCCTTGATTTTCGGCATGAACAGACATTCTGTACCTAGCTGAAGGCTGCTAACCATCTGGTGAAGGGATGACTGCTGACTGATTGTTGAGCCAGAACTGGAGTGCATTCGAAAGGGGTTAATTGGTTAACTGAGTCTCCTCTCACCCATCTCCCTCTCTCTAACCTGGACTGTGCTAGGCAAAAAGAGATATCTATGGTGAGTCTCCTCCCAACCTGGGGTCAACAAGTGGTCTGTGATGAGAATCTCGTTGGTTGTCTTTGTTCTTTCTAGCTTTGGCTGTAGGAATATTGAAGATCATGCCCTTCAGTGTTAAGGGGAAATGCATTGGAACTTTTGTTCCTGTTATATTTTCTCAATAAAACTCCCTTTGTAAAAGATAATTGTATGGGGCAGCTAGGTGGGGCAGTGGATTGAATGCTAGATTCAGGAAGACTCTTTTTTCCTGAGTTCAAATCTAGCCTCAGTCACTCACTAGCTGGGCAACCCTGGACCTCATGTCAAAAAAGAATCATTTTCTTCAGTTCAAATCCAGATCGACAGTTGTTAGCTGTGTGACACTCAGCAAGTCATTTAATTATGTTTGCCTCAGTTTTCTCATCTGGAGAAAGGAATGGCAAACCACTCCAGAATCTTTGTTAAGAAAACCCCCAACATGACTAATGTGAAAATATGTTTAATGTAAACGTTTATGTAGAGCCGATATTAGACCGCATGCTGTCTTGGGGAGGGGGACAGGAAGGAGGGAAGGAGAGAAAATTTGGAACTCAAAAGCCTGGGGAACTGAATGTTGCAAAGTAAAAATTAATAAATTAATTTAAAAGAAAAAACCTTCAATTGGATCACAAAGAATTGGGCTTACCAACAAAAGTTAATTGAAGTTAATTAGTTTAATGTCCCTAATCACTGCTGATTAACTTTGGGGAAGAACATACTAGAATGGGGCTCCCTCAAGCTGACGGTATTAGAGACACATGCACTCCTAGAACCTTGAAGGAGACATGTAGGCAGCCTCTCTCTGAATAAGCACAATCTCACTGTGGTTGTATGTAAGCACATTTAATACAGTAATAGTTTAATAATGTATTACATCATAGTGTTATAGATCATGTCCCCATTACACAGGAGTTGACACACAGATATAAAACAGTGAGCAATAAAGACAGCATAGAATCGTCTCCTTATCTAGATCCTCATGTCTTCTCTTTCTCCCATCATGCCTAGGAGAGTGCCAGCCCAGGCACAGAGTAGAGTCTCTGCATATTTCTGTCACATGATTGCGGTTTATAGGACACAAACCTATACTGGAAGAAGCAGAAGGAGAGAAGATATAATATTCCAAGGGAGCACAGACTACCAAGCAAATAAAACAGGGCACTACTGCCAATACACTATTAATTGACCCTCTCTTGCCAAAGATTTTAATTTGGTGACATCTAGGGCAGTCTCAAAAAGGGGAATGTGATAGTGAGGGCCAGGGAAAGTGGGGGAGGGAGGGTGACTAGACCAGTCAGTTGTCTTAGGTCCCTTTGTACCCCAACGTGTAGTCCTGCCCTCAAGGAGTTGATAGTTTGAATTTGGGGAAACCTCTCTCAAATCAAAGGCAGTTACCAGGTTCTAAGACCCTTCCTTTGTATATGGGAGAAGCTTTTGCTGATTTCTCTGTCTGGAATATTCCACCCTTCTCCCCTTACCCTCACTCTTCTGTATGCCATGGAAAACATTAACCATTCTTCATAGCCAGACTCAGATACTGATTCCTCTAGAAGTCGTTCCTGCCCACCTTAGATCAATCAGTAGAAGCATAAAAAGGGTTAATTGGGGCTTTAAAAAAAATCTAAGTTGAGATATGTATAAAATAGTTAAATAAAAATACACAGAATAAATGAATACAGCCAAGCTGGATGGCAAGAAGGCAAATATTAAACATTATCTCATTATCGGGTAGAGAATTGGGAGAGACCTCTCGAATCCAACCCTCTCATTTTATAGATGGGTAAACTGAGGCCCAGGAAGAGGAAGTCATTTGCCCAAGGTCACACAGGTGGTAAGGAGCAGAGCTGGAATTTTTCCATGACTCCAAATTCAGTTGGAAAGGTTAGTGCTCATCATAGCACGTTGCTTCAATTACAGAATCTCAGAGTTGAAAAGAACCACGCAAGCCATCTAGTCCAACCCCACACTGTCCTTTCCATCCTTCCTAGAATCAGTTGGCATGTTGCTTAGTTTTTTAAAATGTTTTTCTCCCTCTTTTTTTAAAATCTTTTAGAGTAAGGGACAGTTCTTTGGGAAAAAGAGAGGATATTAAATGTCGATGGTACAAAAATGAAAGATGGCTTCCACATTCTGACATGATATGTAGTGTTTCATACCCATAGTTCCCCACCTCTGCAAAAGGGCTGGCCCTCTCTTGCTAATGCCTTGTCTGCAGAGCTATATCCCATGTACTCCACTGGTATTTAAACAATGTCTACAGAGGTAATAAAAGAGTCCCCCACCTGGCACCTTGGACAGAGCCCTTCTGTAGGCTTGGCAAATGTCATATGGAAAAGAGAAGTAACAAGATAAGCAGAGAAGAGTGCATTGCCATCCGAACCATAGAAGGGGGAGCCCAAGACTAACAGTTCCCTTCCTTTAAACTGTTTTCTCCTAGTTGCCATCGAATAGGTTTGTTAAAACTTTGATCTGCATATTTCTACATAACTCTGGGGCTCGTCTCCCACCTAGGCAGCTGGACCTGAACTCAGGAAATCTTGAGTTCAAATCTCGCCTCTAACACCATTTTTGTGATGCTGGACAAATTTCTTAACCACCTGTCTGCCTCCATTCTCTCATCTGTAAAATGAAAATAATAATAACATTTACCTGCCAGGGTTGTTGTGAGGACCCAAGTAAGATAATATGTTATTAAAAGTGCTTTGCAAGTCTTAAAGGAATATCAACACTAACTATAATTATTGGTCATCATTGTTAATACTCACATAGGACTATAAGAAAAATTGTCAAGTGAACATTAATACATGGGCAACGATGACCATTAATCCCCAGGTACCACAAACAGAGCTTCTGAAATCCATTTCCTTGCAGAGGATGCAGAGCCTTTTGGGCTGACTTTAAGTCTTAGGTTTTTGTTTTGTTTTATTTTTTAAGCATCAGTTGTCACTTTCTACTCCCTCATCAGTTTCTTACTTCACTCTCCCCAGAATCCAATTTTCCCCTCATTTAAGAATTAATAAACACTGAATCAATCAAAGCATAATTATTTCTACTTGGGAGGAGTATACAAGTCGAGGGATGGAGGCCAGTGGGGTGATCATGGTTGGTTGTCACCTAAGCTATTCTGATCTTTGCACAAATAAACTGATGGATAGTTCAAAGAACCAGACTGTGGTATGGCCAGTCAGTTTTGACCATCTGGACTACAGGATCTGTTCAATCATGAAAGAGTCAGCCCTTCAACCAACCAGAAAAAAAGTTAGCAGAACATTTCATGTGAATCAGCCACATAGACCCTATCATTGTTTTTGAGCCATGTCTTCTTCACTGAAAAGAGCAGTAACTTGCTGAGAAGTGAAATTGTTTGCCAAACCTCCCAGTCTCCCATCTTCTTAATCTTGGGCTTCCCTCTCTCTCACTTCTCATATTCAATCAGTTACCAAGTCCTGGAGACTTGGCCTCCATAACAGTCCTTTCTATTTCCACTTTTACCAGCCTTTCATCACCACTGACCTAGGTTACTGCAGCAGCTTCCCTACAGATCTTCCTGTCTCCCCTTTCACCCCTATCTAGTCCCTCTTTCCTATGGTGGCCAAGATAATCATTCTTATGCTCATATATGGTCTGTTCGCTTGTTATTTGTATTCCCAGTGCTTACCATGGCTCTTGGTACACAGTAAGTATTTAATGAATGCTCTATCAGTCACTTATCTTACCTATTATTTGTCATCTACCTTTCTCTATCTATCTTTTCTTTATCATCTATCATCTCCCTATGATCTGCTCCTCTATCATTTATCTTATCATTTCCATCTATTGTCTCTTTATCACCATCATCTCTCTATAATTGATCTCTTTAGCATAAATCTATTTTCTATCATCTACCTGTCATCTATCACATATCTATCTTCTATCTACCCATCATCTATCATCTAAATAGCTCTATCCATCTATCAATCCCATTCATCTATCTATCTATCTATCATCTATTATCTATCTATCCATCATCTATCAATCATCTAAATAGTTATCTATCCATCTATCTGTCCATCCATCTACCTATCTATCCATCACTTATCCTCTATCTATCCATTATCTAGCTATCCATCATCTATCTGTCGATTATCTAAATAGCTATCTATCCATCTATCTAACCATCAACGATCCTCTATCTATTCATTATCTATCTATCCATCATCTAAATAGCTATCTATCATCTATCTATCCATCCATCTACCTATCTATCCATCACCTATCCTCTATCTATCCATTATCTATCTATCCATCATCTATCTGTCTATCTATCCATCTATCCATCATCTATCTGTCGATCATCTAAATAGCTATCTATCCATCTATCTATCCATCACCTATCCTCTAGCTATCCATTATCTATCTATCCATCATCTATCTGTCCATCTATCCATCATCTATCTGTTGATCATCTAAATAGCTATCTATCCATCATCTATCTATCCATCATCCATCCATCAATCCACTGATCCATCGATCCATCCGTCTATCTATCTATCTAATCCATCTATCCATCTATCCATCTATCAATTTATCTGTCTATCCATCTATCTGTCTGTCTATTTATCTATCTATCTATCTATCTATCTATCTATCTATCTATCTATCTATCTATTTCTGCCCCTTTTACTTGTAAGGCTCTTCGTTTCTCTTCATGTTTATTGACGTTTCACTCATTCTTTTAAAGCCCAGGTCAAACAAACTTCCCCCTCAGATCTCCCATGGTGCTTTGATTTGCACATCTCAAAGACATTTCTCATGTTCCATTAGGTGGTTCAGTGGATAGAGTGCCAGGCCTGGAGTCAGGAAGACCTAAGTTCAAATCCAGCCTCAGACATTTATTTTGTGACCCTGGAAAAGTCATTTAACCATAGTTTCTTCACCTGTACAATGGGGATAATAATCAACGCTGGCATTTAAATAACCCTTTAAGTGTTGCTAAGTACTTTACAACACTTCACAATAATCTTCTTGGGAGGTAGATGCTACTTTTATCTCCATTTTACAGATGAGGAAACTGAAGCAAATAGAAATTAAGTGACTTGACCAGGGTCACATAGCTGGTAATGTCTGAGGCTCGGTTTGAACTCAGATCTTCCTGACTCCAGCTCCAGTGCTCCATCCACCCTGCCATCTATCTTTTAGGGTTGTTATTAGGATAAAATCAGATTATGCAAAGTGCTTTGCAAGCCTTAAAACACTATGTAAATGCTAGCTATTAATATTATCATTTCTATTTTTTTTTAATTTGTGTCATCTCACTAGACTGGGATTCTTGAGAGCAGGGATCATATCTCATCTAAATCTGTATCTCCACTAGCACCTCTGGGGCCTAACACAAAACTTTGCACACAGTAGGCACATAATCAATGTTTGTTGCTCCTACCTAAATATAATAGGCTAATTATTGGCAGGAGGAGAATTCACAGATAGATATTATAAAGTACCTGGAATAACAGGAGCGCTTCATTGGCAGAAGTTGGGGTGGGGTACAAAATGACAGCACCACCTAGGTCTCTAGCCACCTGGCAATGCTTGGTCAACATAGCATTGCTAGAGAAATCCTCTTCAGGTCTACCCCATTTGACCCAACCTGGCCAAAATTCCTCCCTGAAAATTTGCAAAGACATTTAGGTCTCTAAGTTGTCGTGGTGGCAAAGTAAATTTTCAACAAGGAAAATCTGCAAATGCTTGCTGCATGCTCAAGCAAAACTGCTCAGGAAAATTCAAGAACTTATATCTCTATTGTGTGGGTTTCTTTTAAAGTTAGCAAGTTATTGCTGGCATTCAACTAAGGAAATATTTTTCTTTTTTTTCTTTTCCTTCTTTTAAAAAAAAAGCCAAAATGTTCCTTGCTTGTAACTTTTCAAATGGATAATTTATAGAAAAGAATGTCCAGTTTCTCCTTGAGGAGGGTCATCTCCATGGCATGAAGGCCTCTATCTCTCGGCTGATCACACCCGTTGCTTCCCTTTCTGGCCCAAAGACCTGAGCTTGGCTTTATTATCACTTTTCAGCAGGAGAACAAAAATACAGTAAACCTTTCCATTAAGCGGAGCTGCTGAAAGGGGGCACTTTATTGTTTTAAGGTAGTTCAAAGGCAGCTCCAAAGCTCCCTGTAAAAACAGGCAGGAGTTCATGAAAACCCCCAAGGTATAAATGTATGAACGGGATGCTTGAATGCTAGTCTGCTTGCTTGGCTACTAATAGGAACCCTTTTCTCTCCCTTGAAGGGCAGATTCAGGCTAGGGAAGCTCCAGTCAAGAATGTCAGAGAAAATTCATCCCCATCGCTAAGTCTTCAATCCTTTGTATTGGCGCCTTTCTGTTATCAACAAATCCCAAAGCTTCCTGGAACCAAAGGAGCGTAGAACTGAGCAGATCTGAGAGATTGGCTAATCCAACACTTTCTTTTTTACAGATGAGGAAACGGGGGCCCAGACAGAAGAAGTGATTTGTCCACTTGTACTCGGGGAGGCAGGAGTAGCCAAGCCAAGTTCTGTGCCTCTGAGTCCAAATTCATTCTTGTTTTCAGTTGTCACAATACATGGCCTTTCCCATCTATTTAGTGTGGACTGGTTTATGACATGGCTGTCAGAAGCCAACCAGGAGGATGTCCTTTTTTGTTGTTGTTTTTGACAAGTGTCATTCAAATGATCCATAAGCAGGCTTTGACAATCACTCTTCCTAACGCTTAGTCACAACTGTGACTTCCTAGAATCATGAAATGAGAGCTGAAAGGGACCTATTGGATCAATTCAATTTAATAATCAGTCATAAAATACCTACTGTGTGCCAGACACTATGCTAGGTATTAGAGACCCAGAATCAAAAAAGCCAAGTAGTCCATGCTGAAAGGACTTTCCCTTCTGTTGAGCTTAACTTTATTATTTTAGAGGGAGTATCCTGGGTCTCAGAGAGGTAAAATAACTTTCCCAAATCAGCAAGTATAGAACATTGGGCTTGGAGTCAGAAAGATCTGAGTTCAAATACAGCCTCAGATACTTCCTAGATATGTGACTCTGAACAAGTCACTTAAACTCTATTTGCCTCAGTTTTCTCAAACTATTAAAATAGGGATAATAACTATTAACTTTCCTTGGTTGTTGTGAGGATCACATGAGAAGAAGTTTGTAAAGCACTTAACAGAGTTCCCTTTCCCTCTGATAGAGCCAGATCTCAAAACCAGGGACTCTCATTTATTAATCTTGTGTTCTTTTCACTCCATCAGGCTGGTGGGGCCCCCAGGAAGAGACAGCTTTCCTGCTTTCATTTCTTGATATGACATAATTCCTGTCATGTGGATTTCAGGTTCTAGAAGTTCTCCTGCTAAGAGGAAGCAATACAGAGAGGGAAGTAATAATGAGACTTTGGGGATGGGGGGTAATGGCTGAGAAGCATAAAAATATAATGGAGAAAAACTCATTTGTAGCTCTTTTAACACAGTGCTGCTATCTCTCTGTCTCTCTGTATTTCCTCTCTGTCTCTGTCTCTTTCCCCCTTTCCCTTCCTCTCTTTCCTTCTCCCTTGTCCCTCCTCTGTCTCTATATCTTTCTCCTTTTGTTTATGTCTTTATCTATTTTCTCTCTCTTTCTCTTCTTCCCCTCCCTCTTTCTCCCTCCCTCTCCTTTCCCCCTTCTCTGTCTCTGTCTCATTTTCCCTCTGTCTGTCTGTCTGTCTGTTTCTCTCTGTCTCTCTCTTCCCCTCTACATCCCCCCTCCTCTGTCTCTTCCTTCCTCTGTCTCTGTCTGTCTGTCTCTCACAGCACATGGATTTTCGCTTCAATTAAAGTTTGTGAAAAATATTTGTGCATTTTGAGGTGTTTATTCACCCTGGAAAACTGGCTGCAGCTCAAATTCTGTGCTTTTCAGGGAAGATTATAAAATACAGATTTGAATCTTCAAAACAGAATGCAGTTAGCAATTGTTCATTTGTTGAAAAAACTTTTAAACTTCCCTTTGTTTACTCGATTGCTTGAGGGGTTTTTGCTTGTTTACAGCTTTTTTAAAAAGCAGCAAAAAATTAAAATGGATAACAGGCAAAACAGATGAAATGCTTTCAGGATTTTCCATAATGAGTTAAGCATTTTCTGATGACTTGCCAGAGTGTGGAGAAAGCTGAATATACAAAGTGAATGTTCAAAATTACTATACATCAAAAATAGTTATGCTATGTTAAAAAATAGAACATTGAAGCTGAAAGGGATATTAGGACATAGAATATCAGAATCAATCAACACATCCATCAATCAATAAGTATTTATTAAGTATCTTTGGGGCAGCTAGGTGGTGCAGTGGATAGAGCACCAGGCCTGGAGTCAAGAAGATTCATTTTCCTGAGTTCAAATATGGCCTCAGACACTTACTTACCCTGAAGCAAGTTTGCCTCAGTTTCCTCATCTGTTAAATGAGCTGGAGAATAAAATGGCAAATATTTCAGTATGTTTGCCAAGAAACCTCCAAAAGAGGTCACAAAGAGTCAGACACAACTAAAAACCATTGAACAACAATAATATAGTAATGTAGTTGAGAGATTAATGAGGTGATAAGGGCCTGAACCTATAAGGTCTTTTTGCTTCTTCCATTACTAGAAGACTCTCCTTCCTTAGACATCTTAAAAACCATCTTACCCTTATGCCAGTTGCAGAAGCATATCATTTTTGAGTAGGTAATTTCAGGTCTTGGTGATTTTATCCATATGAGTATTCCCTTAACCAGGGGTGGGGAACCTGTGGCCTCAAGGCCACATATGGCCCTCTAGGTCCTCAAGTGCAGCCCTTTGATTGAATCCAAACTTCACAGAAGAAATCCCCTTAATAAAAGGATTTGTTCTGTAAAACTTCTAGGACGTTGGGTGTGGTCTTTTGACCCAGTCCAAGTTTTATAGAACAAATCCTTTTATTAAGGGGATTTGTACTGTGAAGTTTGCATTCAGTTAAAGGACAGCACTTGAGGACCTAGAGGGCCACATGTGGTCTCAAGGAAGCAGTTTCCCCACTACTGCAACCCACACATATCACAATTTCAACATGCCTTGCTGAATGGTCTCAAGAGTTGCTATGGCTCACAAACTTCATCACCTGGCAGGCAGCTCTTTGATGATAAGCTTGTCCTCATACATCTAGTCTTCAGATGACTGGTTAGCCTCCTGGTCAGTTGCTAGGCTTATTCTTGAAGCTCTGATTTTGCTGTACTCTTGTAAAATAGTCCTTAGAATCCCTAGGGCAACCATACACCACAAAAAGGCACTGGATGAAGGCTTGAGTGTGGAATGTTCTTCATAGCTTGGTGAAAGACTGAATCGACTGGCCAGTTCATTAGAATGTTTAAAATGTTTAATGTATGCAAGAATACACAGGTGTGCATGCGTGTATGTGAGAACAGATGCAAGTTCAGTTTTTCCACTGCCTTTGGAAGCATAACCATGACCCTGCTCTCCAAGTGAGGAAATTGACATGGAATCAGATTCTGGTCCTGCTAATTCCTATAGAATTCCAGAATCTCAGAACCCAAAAGGACTTCAGAGGGCACAGGGTCCAACCTTTACCAAGTATCCCCTCTAGAGAATCACTAACAAGTAATTACCCAGGCTTCATCTGATGACCTTTGGTTCTAGAGAACACACTTCCTCCACAGTCAACCTCTTCCACTTTTGAATCCCTCCAATTACCGGGTTCTTCTTATTTATTGGGTGGCCTTAGACAATTCCTTTTCTCTTCTCTGGGACTCTGGGACCACATTTGTCAAATGGAGAGGTAGAAATGTGAGGATCTCAAAGATTCTTTCTAGCTCAAGAACCACGATCTCAAGTTTAATGTTTTGTATAGTGGCAACAAAGCTGGTGAGGGTTGTTCAGAAACTGAGGTGCTGGTACAGTCATATCATGCCTATTTTCAAACCATTTCCTTTTTTTTTTAATTTTGCCATCAAAGTGACACAGTTGGTCCCTCTGTCCAAATGCAGATATGACCACCACCCTCTTCCCCTTAACCCCCACTTAAATTCCATTTCATGTAGAAATAACAAATGAAAGAGACAGAGAGGAATTCTGACTTGACATCTAGCCCTACATAGAGCAGAAAAAGCAAAAAGCAAAAATGCTAGGAAGTAGGGGATCCTTAGGTCTTTGCAAAGATTATGGTTAATTCATTGGCTGCGGAAGAGGGTATGTCCCCAAAGACAAACACAGAGCCCATACGCAGGAACCAATGTACAGCCTGATCTGAAGACCTCCCCTCCTGAAGAGATTCAGCCAGGGTCCTTAGTTCTAGCAACCAAAGGTGTAACAGACTCCCCACTGGTCTGCCCAGGTATGGGACCTCTCTCTTGCTGAGGGCACACAAGAAGGTGCTGTTTTCTCAGGCACTAACTGGCTCTCTGCCTAGGCTCATCTGTCTCTTTTGGTTTAGTTGGTGACTGAGCAGGATCATAGTAGCAATGCTTGTAGCTGACACTTTACAGTCATAAAATACTTCCACTAAAACAGTTGCTGGCCCTGTAGTTTGAGGACCTTGGTTGGCTTCCTGGTTCCACCATACCACCCCTTCATGGCTATGGGTGAGTGACTTGTTCCTGCAAAACAGGGGAGTCCCATGAAATGATCTCTAAACTGCCTTAGGGAATCTGTCACAGAAAAGAGTGTATTTTAGGTGTCCTTGTTGTCTCCCCCATGAGAAGGTAAGTTCCTCATTGCAAGTAGAGACTGTTTCATTTTTTGTTCTTGCATCCCCTGGACCTGGCTAGCACAGTGCTTGGTATATAGTTGGCACTTAATACGTGCTTTACTGACTGATCAATTGAATGGTAAAGTGTAGGATTTGGAGTCAGGAAGACCTGGAATCAGATCTTGCCCCATCTTCTCACTAGTTTTATGATCCTAAACAAGTCACTTAATTATTTTAAGCCTCAGCTTCCTTATCTGTAAAATGGAGATAATCATAGCACACACTTTGGAAGATTAAATGCAATACCATTTGTAAAGTGCTTTGTAAACCTTAAGAAATAACAACAGCTGGCATTCTCTAGCATTCTAAGGTTTGCAAAACACTTTACACACACGGTCTCCTTTGAGTCTCACAACAACCCTATGAAATAACATCTTTTGATTATCCTGACGAGGCTCAGGAAGGCTAAGCAATGGGTCCAAGGTCATATAACTAATAAGGGTCTGAGGGCAGGATTCAAGCCGAGATCTCTTAATTCTATATCTAGCAATCCATCCACTATACCATCCTACCAGCTCTCCACCAGGCTGCTGCCAACGGCTTCTATGTAAATGTCAGCTATTACCTTTATTATCATTATTCCACCTGATTTAATTCCAGCAAAGCAGCATGGTGTGTTGTTGTTGTTTATCCCTCATTTTTGAAGAAGTCCAATGATATCAAGCAATGATGTCTTGACTTGCTTGTGAATTGGATTTAAGTGAGGCAGAGCTGTGCAAAGTCATCAGACTCACTCTTGATTCCAGAGTCATCAAAGTCCAGTAACAGGAAGAAAAGTCAAGATGATTGGCAATGGCCTGGGACGCAGTGGATGACCTTGGCATCTTCCATGTTTGACCAAGATCTAAGTACTCCACAGTGCCTGCTTTAGCTGTTTTCATGGCCATCATAACAAATTGTCCTCATCTACTCATTCCACCTAGGGAAGTCTTCATATCCTTGGGGTAGACACCCCTGTAACTCCTCAATGGATATGAGTTCTGTTGGTTTCCCTTACCTTGGTTTAGCCTATCTGCCTAGATGATTTTACCAGAGTATGGCTGCTGTGCATACTATGGCTTCTTGGAGCCATGGGCATATTAAAACATAGTAGTAATAGTCAGGAGATCTGGGTTCCAGTTTGGGATCTAAAACATCCTAGATTGTGATTCTGGGTCAATTAATTAATTTCCTGTGACTCTGTTTCTTCATCTGTAAAAAGAGAGATCATAATACTACTTCACAGGGTTTCCTATTAGGAAAATATATCATAAACCTTAAAGAGCTACATAAATGTGAAATATTATTATATTCCTTTATACAGGTCCCTCAATAACTAATTTTATAGATGGAGAAACTTAGAGAGAAATAAAAATAATTTGCCTAGCATCAAATAGCCAGACTCAAGAGACTTGGATTATTCATAGCATGACCTTATCATTAAGTCCAGTGCTCTTGCCAATAAACCATATAGCTTCTCGGATTTGATCAAATTCATTGCAGAGCAGAAAAGAAACTATTTCATAAAAACTTTTTTTTATTTTCTTGGTTTTTTTCTCTTCCATCAGTTTAACTGAATTATTCATTTTTCAGCCAGTTACTTCAGCAAAGTCAGAACATGCTGCCCTTACAGAGAATCATCAGATTTCAGGATTGAAGGAGGACTCAGAGATCATCACCAAGAACACTCTGACCCATGAAAAAATACTATCAATATGGCCTTAATTATCTGATAGTGCAATGAGGACAGGGTTGGTGGTTCTTTTCAAGGAGAACCAGCTAGCATTGTGTCAGCACCCGACAACTGAGTGAAAGACTATGGAGACTATACAGGATTTGGTGTCAGAAGACCTGGGTTCAAATCCTTTCTCTGTCAACTAGCTATCTGTGTGACCTTAGACAAGTCCCTTTTCGACTACAGGCCTTAGTTTCCTCATCTATATCCAAAGGTGTTGTATTAAAGGTCCCTTCTAGAGCTGAACCAGTGATGGCCCAATGATCTATGAACTGGGAACTGTACTGTGGTACAGCTAAGCATTTATTAAGCACCTACTATATGCCAAGGGTGTATGAGGTGTTCAGGGATGATTAGCACCTCTGGTGTGAGGGCTGCTTATCTACCTTTCATGTCTGCTTCTCACCCAACTCCCACCTGCGGCACCAAGAAGCTGTAACATGTACAACGGCAATACCCCCTAATCCATCTCAGCAGATGGGATAAACCAGGTTGAGGGTAACTGATGGGCCTCAAACATGTTGGTGAGTTAGGGGGATGTCTGTCCCAAGCATGTGAAGACTTCCCCAGTGGCATGGGTGGATGAAAACAGTTTGTTCCATCAGCTACGAAGGCAGCTGAAGCAGGCTCTGTGGAGCACTTAGAGCTTGGTCAGACTTTGAAGAACAAAGGTCATCCATTGCATCCTGGACCATGGCCAGTCATCTTGACTTTTCTATTGCCATGATAATTTGATGACTCTGGAAGAGAGACTGAGGCTGATGACTTTGTACAACCCTGCCTCACTTAAATCTAATTCAAGTGCAAGTCAAGACATTCCCCCCATGATGTCAATTGTCCTCTTTGAAAACGAAGGACGAACAACAATTATAAATCAGGCACTGTACTAAGTGCTAGGACTACAAAGAAAGCCAAAAGCAGACCCTGCCCCCAAGGAGCTCAATTCTTTACACATCGTGAAAAGAATTATTCCTCTACATATGTAGTGTAAATGGGAGGTAATCTCAGAGGGAAGGCATTGGGGTTGGGGGTGATGAGAGAGCTGGGAAAGGTCTTTTGCATAAGGTGAGATTGGAGCTGAATCTTGGAGAAAACCAGGAGTTAGAGGGAAAAAGAGAGAGCATTTCAGGCATGGGGGCAGCCAGTGGCAGAAGCGTGGGTGTGGGAGGTGAAGCATCATCTGGGAGGAGCTACAAGGAGGCCAATGGCACAGGACGGTAGAGGATGTAAAAGGGGAGAAAACAATAACCAGATTAGGAAGAAGTAGGGTCACTCCATGGTCAGAGTCAGGGCCAAGCATCAAGTTACTAGGGAAGGAGTTTGAGGAGATTTGACAAGCAAAGGTGAGCCAGAGTTCAGCATGAGGTGAGAAGTGTGCAGGGCAGGGAGGGCATCCAGGGGCAATTGAGGAAATGAAGACGACCAACCTTGCTGTGCTCCAAGGACCTATGGCCTGTGGTCTCCTCCCTGTGGGTGACAGTCTGACCCTCTTGTGACTCATAAAGGGCCAACTGGCAGAGGCTCCTCACCATGGGAGTCCCACTCTCTGTAGATACGCGTGTGACCTGAGCTACAGAGTTCTCATTGGTCACTTTCATCCATGACAAGCTACAGAGGGTTTCCCAGGGTGGGAGGGGAGAAAAGGGGAAATGAAGAGGGGAAAATAGACATTTAATTTTGTGTTTTTCCAGAAGCATATACATATATTCATGCAAATATTATGTATGTGTGTATATGTATGTGTATATATGCATATGTATATGTGTGTATGTATATGTGCATATGTATATGTGTATATGTAGGTATGTGTGTATATATTTATGTGTACATGTATATATACATATGTGTGTATATATGTATATATTTGTTGTTCAGTCATTTCACTTGTGTCTAACTCTTCATGTCCCCATTTGGAGTTTTCTTGTCAAAGATACTGGTATGGTTAGCCTTTTCCTTCTCCAGCTCATTTTACAGATGAGAAAACTGAGGCAAAAGGGTGAAATGACTTGCCCAGGATCACAGCTACTCAGTGTCTGAGGCCAGATGAGTCTTGATGAGTCTTCTTGACTCTAGGCCCAACATATACATATATGTGTGTGTATCTATGTATATGTATGTATATGTAAGAGTTTAAACATGACAAATGGCTCAGCAAATAGCTAATGAAAACAACTGGTGAATTTTTAAGATTCACTTATTTATCTTGCTTGTTTGCTTTTGCCCACTCGTTCTACTGGGGGAAGTCATTACATGCTTGGGGTAGACCCCCATAACTCACCTACAGGTTTGAAGCCTATTGGTTACCCTTAACCTGGTTTAGCCAATTTGCTGACACAGTTTACTGAGCTGTGGCTGCTGCATGTGCTGTGACTTCTTGGAACCACAGGTGAGAGTTGGGTGACAGAAATAGCTCTCAGCTCCTCGAATCTTAGTCATTCTCTGAGTCATTTGATACGGGCTAGACCCAGTTGTTTCATTTAAGGAATCAAAACCAAAAACCTTATGGGTCAATCAATGAACAAGTATTTATTAAACACCTACTATTTGCTAGGCACTGCTGATACATCTATCTCTTTAATTATCTTTTCCAGAATTTTCCCAAGAATCATAGTCAAGGTCAGTGGCCGACATTTTGTGGACTCTGTTCTCCTCCTTTAAAGAAAAATCAGGACATTTTACCTTCTGAAACCTTGAGTCACCTCTCCCGTTTTTCATGGTCTTTCCGTTTCCACCCCTAGTGGCCCAGCAGTCACACCTACCAGTTCTTTCGGGCCTTGAAGAGTCAGCTCTTTTGGACCAGGTGGTTGAATTTGCCCAGGGCAGTCAGCTGCTCTGGTATTCTCTCCTTACCTATCCTGCACATCAGCTCCCTGTTAGTCAATTTTGTCCTGTTATTTCCAGTGTAAAAGTCATTCTCTTTTATAGAGAAAACATTTAATAGTTCTTCCTTCTCTCAGTTATCACTTAATCATCCCAAGTAAAGGTCCTATCCCCCTTTTGCCCAGTAGAGCTTCCACCCCACTGAAAACCCTTTATTACTGCTCTTAGCTTGCCTTGGTGGATGGAGCTGATTCACATATAAGCATATTTGACACTATTTTTATACAATTGTGCCATATTCTTATATCCATCTTTTTCATATAATTTAGTTGTATTATCATAACCTCTTTAATCCTCCCTAATCTTTTTATAGCCTCTCTCATTGTCCCTGATCTTGTTTCTCTAATAATCTGGCTCAGAGTCTAGGCTTTGAAATTGTTCCTTAGTTTCTCCCAAATTTGCCAAATTTCACTTCTCCCAATTCAATTTTTGGCCTTCTTCACTAATCCAAACCTCTCAGATCACATATGGGATTTTCTCCTCCTGATTAGGCTTAAGCTCCTCCTACAACTTTACACAGCACTTACTGGCCTAGGAGTCAGGAGACCCCGAATTCTTAGTTTCTTTTGAAGCTCAAATACTGCCCTTTATATGAAATCTTTCCTGATTCCCCAAATGCTGGTTAGTGCCTCCCCAAACACTAATAATTTTGAATATATGTAGGTAAGTGATGCAGTCACATTTTGATGGGAGATACTTTGAATCCAGCTAGGTGGTGCAGTAGATAGAGTGCTGGGTTTAAAGTCAGGAAGACTCATCTTCCTGAGTTCAAATCTGGCCTCAGACACTTACTGGCTGTGTGACCTCGAGCAACTCACTTCACCCTGTTTGCCTCCGTTTCCTCATCTATAAAGTGATCTGGCGAAGGAAATGGCCAAACACTCCAGTATCTTTGCCAAGAAAACCCCAAATGGAGTCAGAAAGACTTAGACACAACTGAACAATGACTTTGAATCTGCGCCCAGGGTGATTTGCACAACACTGTGGTCCCTCCCTCTAGCCTAGCCTTCTCTTTTTCTGAAACATGAGGAGATTTATTAGATGATCTCTCAAGTCTCCTTCTAGCACTATATATTATAATACAGAAGTATTCTGTTGTTATTTTAGTTTTGTTGACTACTGGTCTTGTTTATCATGGAAACTTCTCCTAAGTGAAAATCCTTTGTGTTGAAATTATGCTAAATAGAATGTAAATTCCTTGAGGAGAGAGTGGAACTGGTTTTTGTATTGCCTCTGTACCAGGTTACCCCCCCCCCCCGTAACTTTTCCCTGCTTACAAGTACCTTGTATACAGTAGACACTTAATAGTTGCTTATTATATTATATCACACTACACTGTGTAGACCAAAGGTATCAAATACATGACTCCTGTGGACCACACAATCCAAAGTGCAGCCAAAAAAATTTAGTGGCTCCCTTATTACTTCCAGAAGTAAACATAAAATCCTTTGTTTGACTTCTAAAACTCTTTATCACTTGGCTCATTCCTACTTTTCCTTCTCTGTAAAATGTAATTTTAACTAGATTAAAATGTGCATGTGAAATATTTAACAAAATAACCCAGTCAAAGGGCTGCACTTGAGTTTTAAAGAACAAATTCTTTTATTAAGGGGATTCTTTCTGTGAAATTTGGATTAAGTCAAAGTGCCGAACTTGAGGGCCTGGAGGGCCACATGTGGCCTTGAGGTTGCAGGTTCCCCATCCCTGAAGACTAAAGCGCTTTGCAGATTTGCAAACATTAGATAAATACTAGCTATTAGTCAATAAACATTTATTGAGAGCCTACTCTATATCAGGCACTCACTATAAGGCATCATAGTAATAGTTCCTATTTCTATAGTGCTTTAAGATTTACAAAGTGCTTTCCTCAGAACAGCCTTTTAAGATAGGCAGTGTAAGCTTTATTATCTATGCTTTATGACTGATGAAACAGGACTAGTAACTTCACTATTCTGAGCCTCAAATCTAAACAACTGGTAGGTGTATATAGAAGCTTAATGATAATAATTGCCTTCAATGAATATTAAGTACCTACTCTGTGCCAGGCACTGTGCTAAGTGTTGGAGATACATATAAGAAAAAGGGACAGTCCTTGCCCTCAAGGAGCTCACAGAAGAAGAAGAAGAAGAAGAAGAAGAAGAAGAAGAAGAAGAAGAAGAAGAAGAAGAAGAAGAAGAAGAAGAAGAAGAAGAAGAAGAAGAAGAAGAGAAGAGAGGAGAAGAGAAGAGAGGAGAAGAGGAGGAGAGAAGGAGGAGGAGGAGGAGGAGGAGGAGGAGGAGGAGGAGGAGGAGGAGGAGGAGGAGGAGGAGGAGGAGGAGGAGAAGGAGGAGAAGAAGAAGGAGAAGAAGAAGAAGAAGAAACATTTACAGAGTGCTTACTATGTGCCAGGCACTGTGCTAAGTACTTTACAACTATTATCTCATTAGATTCATGGAAGGGAGAAAGGGAGAGAAAGTAGACCAAGTGCTCTAGGAAAATTTGATGAAGAGAGAATGTTATCAGCTAGATGGATCAGAGAAGGCTTCACACAAGAGGCTTAATCTGAGCTGATCTGTGAAGAAGAAGAAAATAATAGTGTTTATATAGTTCTTTGAGGCTTACAAAACACTCTACTAGCCCTAGGAGATTTTGTTGTTGTTGCTGCTGCTTGGCTGTTTCAGTTGTGTCTGAGTCTTTGTGACTCCATTTGGGGTTTTCTTGGCAGATACTGGTGTGATTCGCCATTTCTTTCTTCAGCTCCTTTCATAGATGGGGAAATTGGGAGAGAGATGCTATTATTATCTCCGTTTTGCAAATAAGGAAACTGAGGCGAACAAAAGTGAAATGGCTTGCCCAAGGTCACACAGCTAAAAAGTATCTGAGGCAAGATTTGAACTCAAGTCTTCCTGACTGCAGGTCCAGTGCTCTATCTTCTAGGCCACCTAGCTGCAGATAGATAGATAGATAGATAGATAGATAGATAGATAGATAGCTAGATGGATGGATGGATGGATGGATGGATGGATGGATAGATAGATAGATAGCCTGGCTCAAAGTCTAGAACTCTTTCCATTATATCATCTGCCTTACAATAGAAAAGGAGACACGAGAGAGGGAGAGACCACCTGATCATGCCTGTGGAGTCAGGACCTCTGGCTCCAAACCCAGAGTCTATTCCATTACAAAACCAAATCGGTGTTCTTTCTTCTGTGCTACATTCTCTCCTTTTCCTCCTCCTCATATTCCTCCTCCTCTTCTTCTTTAATGTCATCATTAACATCAATAGCAGCAGCATTGGTCTGCCAAGGTTTAACATCCTTTAAAAATAATTTCTTTGAACCGGATGATATCTCATATCCTGACAAATCATGTCAAGTCAACTAAGCATCTACGATTTTCCAGACACTGCGCTAAACCCTGGGGTTACAAAGAAAGGCTGAATAAAGAAAAGAAAGAACAAATGAATGATTGCATAAATAAATAGTCCCTGCTCTTAAAACACTCACAGTCTCATAAGGGTAACAGCACCAAACAACTATAGACAAAAATGATATCTACAGGGTTGTTGTTGTTTGTTGTTCAGTCTTATCTGATTCTCTGGGATCCCTTTGGGACTTTCTTGAAGAGGTGATGGAGTGTTTTGCCATTTTCTTCTCCAGTTCATTTGACAGACGAGGAAACTGAGGTAAACAGGGTTAAGTGATTTGCCCAGGGTCACATAGCTATTAAGGGTCTGAAGCCAAATTTGAATTCAGGTGTTCCTGACTCTAGGCTTGGCGCTCTGTGCACAATGGCGCCACCTCAAAGAGGCAAGACACTAGCATTCAAGATCTGTGCCATTTTTCATCTTAATATTCCCAATATCTAGTGCAGGATCTTAAACAGAATTGTCCCTTAGTAAATATATAATAAGGAAATGAATGAATAGATGTGTTATGTAACAAACTGACTCATGCATTGGGGTGCTCCACCAGGTAGTGGCATTTTGAATCCTTTTAAGATATGTTCACCGCAGGAATAATGGCAAAGCAAATCTAGATGATGACTTTAAAGTCTGATCTTAGCCCTCCCCTTGACTCTTGAATAGCAAGACAAAAGAAGCTGCTTCCTTGGTCCCCCAAGTCAGAAAGAAGCCATGGGCCACTAGCGGTTTGCTGAAAAGACATATCATCTGAAAACAACTCTCAGGCTTGTCTGCTCAATTGATGGCTTGTAATGAGGTGTCCTGCATGCTGTCTGCCTGTGTTAGCTGGGACTGGGGCATCATTGCTGCTGTTGTAGGGAGACAGTGAAGAGTAAGGAGGATCTAGAAAAGGAGTGGGGTCTTCTATGTCTGCTTGTGGTGAATCTAGGTTCTTTCTATTAAGAAAAGGTGTCCTGGGCCACTTCTTCAGACTGTTATAGTTGGCACACTGGGAGAGAGACCCCCTCAGAACAAAGTTGAATTAGTCAGTCCTCCCCCCCTTTCCCTTCCCCCCCCTCCATGATTACAGTGTCTTTGGGCATGGGATAAATGAATAGGGAGGCCTGGAGACAGCTGTAAGAAGGAAGGAAAAGAGGTGGCGCCACCAGGGTTGGCGCAGGGTCACCCCCACAGCTGAATATATGAAATGCTATGCCATGTCACAGGGACAAGGAACTGGGAGGAGGAGAGGAGCCATGGGGGAAAGGCGGAGGAGTGGAAAATAAATCAGATCCCATCTCTGCTGTCGTTCTCGGCCCCAAATGGTTTCAACAAACAAAACTTCACTGTCCACTGACTAGAACAAATAAACCAGCTCTGAGAGAAACCGAAAAATCTCAAGGGGACTGAAACATTTACCTAGATACCTTATATGGATAATAACTGCTCAGCAGTCATTGGAAATCACCAACTTGAACACTCATCAACACGCAAAAAAATGTGTGCACAAAAGCCACTCCAACAATACAAATACCCCTGCCCCCATTGTTCAATACAGTAAATGGCTTTAGAAGTGTCCTTCTCCTGGACTTCTTTAGATTAGCTGTTTCCCCTCCGCTTTTCTTATGTTGGGAAGTGCGGTGCAGTGTGCATAGTTTAAAATGTCAAGAATCTACAGTTCTCTCAACGTGGATGCCCCCAACATTGCTGCAGATCACAGCCTCACCCCCAAGCCTGTCTGAGGGGGTGGTTTAATGAATTCCAGGGGTTTAAAAAATCCATCACCTAGGGGCCAGCCATCCACAAGCTAAGCCTCCCTGAAGTTAGTTGGACTGGTCCTTAGACTACAGGCATACAGTTCATCGCTGGTTTGTACTCAAAGATTATCCAACTGGCTTTGCATTTATCAGAGCTTCTTGGCATAAGATTTAATATCAGTGACACTTCCAGGCCATGAATACACATCAGAGTAATAAATTAGTGCATGGTTTGGGTACACCAGTAAGCACTAGACTTAGGAAGGAAGGAAGGAAGGAAGGAAGGAAGGAAGGAAGGAAGGAAGGAAGGAGGAAGGGAGGAAGGAAGGAAGGAAGGAAGGAAGGAAGGAAGGAAGGAAGGAAGGAAGGAAGGAAAGAAGGAAGGAAGGAAGGAAGGAAGGAAAGAAGGAAGGAAGGAAGGAAAAAAGGAAAGAAGGAAGGGAAAAAGGAAGTAAGGGAGAGAGGACAGGAGAGGAAGGGACAGAAACGTGAAAAGGGAGGGAGAGGAGAGACAGGAGAGAGAGAGAATGGATGGATAGATGGATGAATGAATTCCATTGTTTTCAGTGATGTAGAGATACTAACCAGGACAAAGTTCCAGTGGAAAACATGCTAGAGGGAAAAGAGTCCTGGAAAACCTAATCAGAATTGGATGAGGACTCAGCTCTCCCATTTACTTGTAGTAAGTAACTTGATTTCTCCAAGTCTTACTTTACTCTTTTGAGAAATAAGGTTAAACTAGGTCATCTTTGAGGTCCCTTCCAGCTCTGCTATTTTGTGTTATAACATATAACATGAAATATTTAATATCCTATAATCCAATATGATTACATACACAGAGTGCTTTGCGAACCTTAAAGCACCATATAACGCTAGCCACAAGTGTGATCGTTGTTTTGAAGTTCTTTCTAGTTCTAACATTTTCTAATCTGAAATTATTTCCCATTCCGTCATTCTGTGTTCCAAGGTCCTTCATGGCTATGATATTCTGGTTCTAAGAGCCAATCCAGCTCTGACATCCTTCCAGCTCTGACTTTCTGTATTCTAAAATCCCTTCCAGCTTTAACTGGTCATAGTCCTAACAGAGACAGTATGAAAAGCCACATTTTTATAGTGTGATGTAATCAACTATGACACCCTTGATTTGTCATTTTTGCCACCTTCACAACTGATTCTGCTATATTGTTATAGTTTACCTAATGCAGTTATTATGATGGCTGAGATAGGTTTAATAATTTTGTTATATATAAACAAAGGTATAAACCTGTAGCCTTTCTGACACATTAACTCCAAAGGCTTCAGAAATACCATACTGTGATATATAGATCACAGAGTAAGGGAGGACTTTCCCCAAAACAGAAATGAAGCTATCTTTAAAGAAGAATAGAGAATAATAAAAAGGATAGGCATGTTCACTAAAGTTTTCATCTGTACACACTAGTAAAAGTTGGGCTGAACCAATATGACTAAAATATTCTGTCAAATCAACTAATGTTAGTGCCTGGAGGAGTAAAGACACTAGCATATGGATGGGTCTCTCTGATAATGCCTTCATGTAAACAGACTGATTGTTTGGACAGAATGATACTGTTCTGGAGCAGTTACAATAGAAGGAAGAATTATTGAATGGTGATAGAGATACAGAATCATTAAAGATACCTAGGATGGATATCATGGTTTCTGGAATGATTTTGATGTTGTTCAGTCATTTCAGTCATGCCTAACTCTTTGTGACCCCCATTTTGGGGTTTTCTTGGCAAATTTGCTGGAGGAGTTTCTCATTTCCTTCTCTAGCTCATTTTACAGTTGAAGAAACTGAGGCAAACAAAGTAACTTGCCCAGAGTCGCCCAGCTAGTATCTGAGGTTCAGTGCTCTATTCACTGCACCACTTACCTGCCCCACCCCTAAAACAATAGGATTGCAAAAATAGAAAATCTATGCCTCCATTTATGCAGATTAATTGAACCGAAAGGTATTCTTTAAAAATGTCTGAAAAAATTGGGGTGGTTGAAAAAGCTATGGAATGGCATTCTAGAATGAGTACATGAGTTCTGGAATGGGGTAGCTGGACCAATTCTGGAATGACTGGAAGAGACCTGCTCTGTCTGGCACAGTTCTGGAATGGCTGGAGTCATTCTTAAATGACTGCTTCTGCTGCCAAGTATGCAAACAGTCTAAACAAGCAGATTAAAAAAAAGAAGTGAGCTGAAGAAATGAGCCCAGATGGTAGAGACTGAACTGATAAAAGTTTTACTAGCTTAACTAGGACTTAGCACAATGCCTGGCACATAGTAGGTGTTTCATAATGTTTGTTGACTTCTTAACTTGAATGTCAAGAGAAGACATTTTTACTTTCCAGAAGAGCCTCTGGCAAGAGACATTTTTGTCAAGAACCACAAGGAATGCCCACCTATGTGCTGCCCCATTTCCCTCCTCCACAAATGGGGCTTCCTTAGGTGCCATTCCATATTGGAGTGCACAACTCCAACTCTTTGCAAACAGTCTGTTCTGCTAAGTTCTTCTGCAGGTTTCAAATAGATCTTGATGTCCTACGTGACTAATGGACAGGATGTCTCAGCAGAATTTGGTCTTTCTTGATTTATGCTGATAATAGGACGGTATCTTACTGCTCTTTAAGCTAGTGAATATGTAGGAGAAAAATCAGAATCAGTGACAATTTTGTGTCTATGTCTTCCCCCCTCCCTTTTCCCACTGAACTGCTAGAAAAATTGCCTCTCCTGAGCTTAAAGCCTTTTCTATCATTTTAAACCATGCGTGAAGCATGCCGTGATTTGAACAAGCTACCTCTGCTAGGAACATTAAACACTGGGGTATTGTGTGACTGGGCCGTCCCCAGCGGTGGAAAGTTCCAGGTCTCCATTACATATCCTGTTTCCCTATGCAGCTGTGAAGAAGCACGGGGTTGGATTGCTAAACATGAGGATGGGGGTGGGGAACTAGGCAGTGGAGAAACTATTCTCCACCTTTCCAGTTTTCATTTAAAGTTGCCTCAAACCCTCATTCTTCAGTCAAGTAAAGGAAACTGTGCAGGGATGGGGGGTGGGGGGGAGACAGTCAACATTTGCTTTGAATGCTCCTCTCTCCTTTCTAGAAAACAAGACAATTGCAAAGGAATGCAGACTGATGCAATGAAAAGAACACTGAACTCTAAGCCTAAACCTTGGTTTTCATTCCAGATCCACCAGTCACTAGCTGTGTTTCTTTGGACAACATTCCCCCCCCCCCAATGCCATAAGCTCCTCAGTCTGTAGATTTCTCCAAGATCCCCAAAAGGTTGTCTCCTAATATTTTATGACTTCCAAAGGGAAACCCTCCAAATTTTGAATAAAATGAAAAATAATAGGGATAAATTTGAAAGGTTATACTTGGGTTCAAAAAACAAATTTTCAAAGTCCAGGATAGTGAAGACATGGTTATGTGGTAGTATGTCTGACGAAGACTTGGGGGTTGGGGTGCTTTAATGATCTAAACTCTGTGTGAGAGTGATACCATAATTAATAAAATTAATTTTATTTTAGACTGCATGTAAAGAAGCAGCATCTAGAAAGAGGAAGGGAATAGTACTCTGCTCTGTTCATACCATATCTCCAACATTGTGATTGGTCCTTGGAGTTTCATTTTAGGAAAGACGTATTGAGAGAAAGATTGCCAATTTGGTGAAGGGTCTTAAAGTTGGGTTATCTGAGGGCTGGTTAAAAAGCATTATGAATGCTTAACTTGGAGAAGAGAAGACTTAGGGGAAAATTGATTGCTGTCTTCTATAGAACTTTCAGGACTTTCAGATGAAAATGGCATTCGAACTGTTCTGCCTGGTCCCAGAGAAGAATTGGCAATGGATGGAAATTGCAAGGAAGCAGATTTGGACTTTATGCAAGGAAAAACTTGCTAATTATTTGAGCAGTTCCAAAGTGGAGGAGAGTATAATCCCTCAGGAGGTGGCAGGGCCTCCCCACTCATGGTATTTTCAGCAAAGGCTGGACTTGTCAAGGATGTGACAGAGAGGAGTATTGGTCAGGTTGATTATTGACCTCTGAGGGTCCCCTCCAAATTTCTAAGATTTCAGAGTAGATACTACTTTCAGAGTAGATACATCTATGGTCCAAGTTGATTGAAAAATCTCTAGGATCTCAGGCTCCAAAATACAGCATGGGCATTCTGGCCCACACATGTGGCCACAATTCTAACAGTGTAAGAAATGCTGAAAATGGTCCCTGGGTGCTCTTCGGTCATTCATCAATGTGGTTTATTTTATTTGCAATACTTGTGAATCATTGTCAGCAATGATGCACAGAGACCTGGGGCTTAATTTATCTCCGGCTGCAGTCCAGTGGTCTTACCCAAATTTTGTGTTTGCTAGCCTCTAATTAAGGGCAAAGGTCAAACTCTCACAAAGATGCTGAGGGATGAACTTGGGGCTTGTCAAGGTGTGCCAGCCCAGAGGGTCTGGATATTAAAGGTCTCTGTGGCAGAGGGGACTGTCTCTATTCCTTAATTCTGTTTATTACTCATACTATACTAATTCTAGGAATTGTCTTTTTAAACGCTTTTACATCCTACGTCTGTTAATGCATACCCTTTCTCATCTGTACTTGGCTTGAGTTCTATAGACTGGCAGGCTTATAATTCTGTTCTTTGATTGACTTGTAGGTTTTATGCCCTAATTGGCTTATGTGTAAGCAAGCCTCATGTCGGAATCTTAATAATAATAATAGATAGCAATTATATAATGCTTCAAGGTTGGCAAAGCACCGTATAAATATTATCTCATTTGATCCTCACAACAACTATTATTATCCCCATTATACAGATGAGGAAACTGAGGCTGACAGTGTTACGGTGACTTGCCCAGAGTTACAAAGCTCATAAGCGTCCAAATCAGGATTTTAACTCTTCCTGAGTCTAGATCCAGCACTCTCTCCACTTCACCACCTAGCTTTCTAATGGTTGCCTATGATTTGATTATTTTGTAATGCTAAATTGGGTGAAGGCCGTGACTTGTAGTGTACCATTCTCAAGGTGTTGCCCACATGGTCTCGAATAGTGATTCTTTCACCTGGAGGGATACAAATAGTTGAGGAGTTTAAGGAAGGTGGAATAGAGAATAATGCACTCTTATGAACAGTTGCCCTGGGAAAGAGCGGGTCTCAAACTGAAATCCGAAAGAGTCATGTTCTGTTGACCTGGAATAGTTAGTGGGACGAGGGCATTGCTGACTCAGACCAGCACTGAAGTGAGAGGAGAAATTTCTCTCCCTCTTTCCCACTATAAAATCACGCTGCTTTCAGTCTGGTAATCAGCATCTATTAAGTGTTTCACGCACCAGACGCTGCAAAGAACACTTACAAAGAAAAGTCAAAACACAATCCCTTCCCTCAAGGAGCTTACACTCTAATAGGAGCAGCAACCTGTTGTTCTATTTCTTTGATCTCTAAGAAAGAGGGAGGTTCTAGACGCCTCCAGAAAATCCTGTTTGAGGGTTGTTGTGAGGACCAAATGAGACATTTGTAAAGTGCTTTGCAAACCTTGAAGCTCTATACAAATGCTAGCTAAGATGAAAGTGATAATGATGAGGAGGAGGATTATAAACCTTAAGGCTTGATAGTATTAGGAGTTCTTATATTAATTTTCATCTCCTCCAGAGATATGCTGTCAAAATGGAAACTAAGAAAACTGGTTTGGGGGAAAACAAAAAGCCTAAGAAAGATGTGAAGGGAAGCGGTTGATGTCTTACAGAAAGAGCACTGGATTTGGAGTCAGAGGACATTGGATCTAAAATCAACTCTGCTTTTGACTACTTGTGTGACCTTAAATCAACAATTTCAATCAATAAACGTTTATGAAACACCTACTATGTGTCAGGCACTGTGCTAAATGCTGAGGGTACAAAAAGAAGCAAAAGCCATTCCCTGCCCTCGAGGAACTTACAGTCTACTGAGGGAGACGACATGCAAACAAATATATACAAAGCAAGCTATATATAGGATAAATAGGAAATAACTAACAGAGAGAAGGCTCTAGTAACATACTATCTCTAGGCTTCAGCTTCTTCATCTGAAAAAAAAGGTATTAGATTAAGTAATTCCTGAAGTTCCACCTAGGCTTATGATCTGCAGTAGCTAGAGGAGGCATTATAGATAGTGGGCTGAACCTGAAGTCAGGAAGATCTGAATTCAAATCTTGCCTAAGATACTTATTAGCTGTGTGACCCTGGGCAAGTCACTTAACTTCTCTGTGACTCAGTTTTCTCATCTGTAAAATGAAGGAGTTGGACATCATGGCCCCTAAAGTCCCTCCCAGTTCAAAATCTGAAATCCTGGGATCTAGGTTGAATTAAATGTGATTAGCAGCAGGTTGTTTTTCAAAGTCTCTGGATTCTGTGTTTTGAAATAGTTCTGTGTGATCTCAGTGATAGTCTTTCCATAATAGGTCCCCCATTTGCCCACAAGTCCTTTCTTCATTCCATATTAAGCCAAATTGTAGCATTAGGGGTCAGACATTTATGGAAGGTGTCACATGTGTCAACATCCTCGGACAGCCCATTGATGGTAGGACAGACATTTGAACTGACTCAAGGTCCCAGAAGCCTCTTGGGACAAATCCCTCTTGCATACACACCAACCCAGAAAACCCCTTGTAGGAGCCAGCAGACAATCATGACCTCCTCTGGATGTATTAATCAGTGGTGATATGAAGCAAAAAATGCATAAGGAACAAAACAGGTTTGATGAAAGTTAAATTCAAGATAGTTCCTTAACAGTAAGAGTCTTTTTTCATAATGTATTTAAGGTATACAAAATAGCTTTCCTCTCAGCAGCCTTCCAACATTTTATGGATGAGAAAACTGAGGTTCTGAGAGCTTAGATGTGCTGAAGGTCACACTATCATCACAAGCAGCGAAGTGACTCCAGTCCATTTCTCCTGACTGGCCACTTTGTGCTCTTTTCCCATGCAAGAAACTCTGCTACTTCTTTACCAAACTTGAAACATCTTCTATTCTCTATTTGTCTTGATACTGTGTTATTCTTTAATTCAAAACACAAAGAAAATGTGGCTTAAGCAGGCCTGGATCGCTCCCTCTTTTAGTGAGGTGTTGTTCAAAAGCTCGAACGAGCAGAAAAGGAAGCTCCCTGCCAGATGTGACTGCGTGATCCCTTTTCCTCCTCCCTCCAAATATTTCTTAATTTTTCCAGCTATATTGTATGACAGGGATGAACACCACTGGGAATACACACCTTCGGATTCTCATGGCTTCATAGGAATTTGCCCTAACTGGACAAGGCTTGGTTGCTGCTCTGTCTCATCAGGGCTTTTCAATGGAAAACTGTTTCTTCAAAGCCAAGAACTTCAGAGTGAATGCTTGCCATTGACGAGGCAGCAAAAGTCTCCAGAACAATTAGTCTTCTTAAAAAAAGAAGTACAATAGACCAACTGCCAACGAAATTGTAGCCACATGGTGTCTGTCCATCTATCTCTCTAAAGTATATAGGAGCTTTGACTCTCTTCTACCATATTAGGCAGAAATCTAGGAGGAAGCATAGTACCAGGGCAAATAAAAACATTCGCTTTAATGTCAGACAGCCTGGGTTCAAATCCTGCCTCTAATGCTTACTACCTATGTGACCATGGGCAAGTCGCTTGACTTCCCTGTGCCTCAGTTTCCTTATCTGTAAAATGACAGAAATGAACTAGATGGCCTCTGAGGTCCCTTCCATGTTTTCATCCATGATCCTATGATTCTATTCAGTAATGTGCTATAAAAATGGCTGCCATGTCTATATACTCAAGCTAGTGAATATGTATATGTATCTGTGTGTGTGTGTGTGTGTGTGTGTGTGTTGCAGGGGTGGGGGTGGAATTCAAAAAAATCAGTTGAATTAAACTAGTTAGGAACTGGTTGTTATATACAATCTCTCTCTGTCTCTGCTTCTGTCTCTGTCTCTCTCTCCCCCTCTCTGTGTCTCTGTCTGTCTCTCTCCTTCCCTCCCTCTCTCTATATATCTCTGTCCTTCTCTCTCTCCCTCTGTCTCTCTTAGTCTCTCTGCCTCTCTCCTTCTCTCTATGTATCTCTGTCTATCTCTCTGTCTTTGTCTCTCTCTGTCTCTGAATCTGTCTCTCAGTCTCTCTCTCTCTCTCTCTCTCTCTCTCTCTCTCTCACACACACACACACACACACACACACACACACACATCCCACAAATTACTTTTCCTTGTCTTACGGTTTTCTCCATTCCCTAGAACTCCTCCCCTGCAACACACACACATACACACTCCAATCTGGGAATGAAGTATCATAATTTGCAACTGACCAAGTCCAAAATCCCCTACAATCTCCTTGTCCACTAGTAAAAAGTACACGTTCCTTCTGAGTGTCTCAGAAGGCAGTTTTGCGAGAGCTCACAGCTCCCAACATGGCAGATTCCTTGCCCTGGCCACACAGACTTCCAGATGAAACCCAAGAGGCAAAAGGGTTAAATTTAAAAAACAATTCTAGTCCTTCTTTTAAGCCAGCCTGACCCTTTCCCATATCTCCTGCTTTAGCTCTGATTGACAGGGCCCTGGGGAGTTAGAAGGTTAGGCCTCAGTCAGGGCTGTGGCCTCTACTGGAGTTTGGGGGCCCCCAACAGATTATCTGTATGGTCCAATGGGGACCCATCCTTCAGCCTTGCCTGTCAAGAATTCCAGCATCCTTCTTCAGATTCAAGAAAGGGAAACAGTTGAGTGGAACAATTTGTCTACCAGTGTGGCCAGTTATTAAGTCATCCGTTCTGAGGTTTCCCTTCCATTTTTCCATCATGCACACATACCATCCCAAAGAATGTCCCTAATTTTTCATTTCCAGAGTTCTCTAACAGCCCGAGACAAGGCTGTGAGCCATGGGTAGGGAATTTGGCCACCGCTCTTTTTGACCCTGCTCTGTTACTGCCATCATAGATCCCTGTGAAAAATGACCCTCCTCATCCTCTGCCACTGACAAGCACACAATTGTGGCCTTATGTTTCATCGACTCTGTTTACTTTTCTGGATAGCGACCCCACGGTCTAGCTCAAAGAACCCAGGATGATCCAATGACCAACAGCATTGTCCCCTGTGGAAGTTTTAATGGAAACAACGAATGCCAGAGGTGACCTATCTGAAATGAAAGATAACTCGATTCACTTCACTTTCATTCAACCCAACCCACGTCCCTAGAGCTCCTGCTATGTAGAATCACAGAATTAGAAACATAGCCTTACCTTCATTTCCCAGCCTAGTGCTAGTGAAAAGGATATTGGACTCGGATTCTCGGAAAAGGAATCTGAATCCAGGCTTTGCCACTCACTGCATGATGGTGATCTAGACATATAATTTATCTGGGCCTCAGTTTCCTCATCTATGTGTAGACGGCACAGCAGATAGAGCACCAGGCCTAGATTTCACGAGTTTGAATCTAACCTCAGACACTCACTAGCTATGTGACCCTGGGCAAGTCACTTAACCCTGTTTGCCTTAGTTTCCTCATCCATAAGAAATGAGCTGGAGAATGAAATGACAAACCACTCCAGTACTTATGCCAAGAAAACCCCAAATGGGGTCACAAAGAGTTGAATATGACTGAAAAGACTCAACAACAGCCATGAAAATGGAGCTGTGATATTTTCAGTACCTCACAAATTTATTGTAAGGAAAGTATTTTATGCCTCAAGGGGAAAGAGACTAGACCTATAATATCATTGATATAGGGAACTACTGAATAACCAAATTCCCTCTAGCAAACCAGTACCCTCTTTTCCACTTAGAGTCTTAGAAAACTGCCTAGAGCACTAAGAGGTTAAGTGACTTACCCAGGGTAACACAGCCCACACATATCAGAGATGGGGCTTAAATCCAGGTCTTCAACTCAGGCTTAAATCCCAGCTTCAAGGCCAGGTCTCTATCCATTATGCCACAACTGACTCTTCTTAATATGCCCTAGAAATCTGACCTATTATCATTATTATTAATTCTTTCCAGTTCAATATCTTCTTGAAGCATTTTCCTTATAACCAAAAAGTAAGTGAATATTTACTGAATGCAAGTCATACATTGTGCTAGGCTGAGCCGTGGCCAACAATCTTGGCTCCCAGGGCAAGAACTTTAAAACGTACCAGGACAAGTGTGAAAGGTGCCTTTAATCAACTTTTTAAGGTAAATTCATTGAGACAGAAACAGAGAGAAGGAGAGACAGAGACAGAGAGAAAGAAAGACAGATAGACAAAGAGACAGAAGGAGCCAGAGACAGAGAGAGGAGACAGAGAGAGAGAGAGAGAGAGAGAGAGAGAGAGAGAGAGAAAACAGAGGAGAGGAGAGGAGAGGAGAGGAGAGGAGAGGAGAGGAGAGGAGAGGAGAGGAGAGGAGAGGAGAGGAGAGGAGAGGAGAGGAGAGGAGAGGAGAGGAGAGGAGAGGAGAGGAGATGAGATCTTGGACCACCAACAAGAGAGCCATGGTGGAAAAGATCTTTGGACATCCATCCCTATTTGGTAACCCAAAGGCTGATTCTGAGGAGGCCAAAGCTGAGAATGTAAGTAAGTCAGGCTAGCTAGCTGGGGAGGTTTTTATCTGTGCTGAAAGAAGGTCTCTGCTTCTCACATCCACTATGTCTATATTGGTTTTCCTCTTCACTGGCTTTCATGGGTCTGCTTGACGTCCCCATGTAGTAGACTCCCTACCCTATGTTCCAAGACAAGCCTGTTCAATGGCTCACACACCCACTGAGTCAGGGTGCCCTCTGTGAAAGAATGGGTGGGTTCTCAAGCTTAATACAATCTGTCTGCGACACCCTGAGGACAGTTATTTGGATGTGGTCACATCATGGTGGTTCAGTCCATCTCTCAGAGTCCAATTCATGCCCCTTTGTGTGGCCAATGAAAATTAATTGAATGGAGTCCAAAGTTGTAGAGAGATCATGCCAGCACTGAACTGTGTCATAGTTGGCAAGCTACCAGGCCCAGAGGGCAAGCACTACAATGATGTAACTCTTGGGGATGTGAAGGGAAGGGGATGAACATTTATATAATACCTACTATGTGCCAGATACTGCACTAAATGCTTTTTACAAATATTATGTTATCTGATCTTCACTATAACCCTGTGAGGTAGGAGCTAATTTTTATCCTCATTTTATTGAGGAAACTTGCGACTTGCCCAGGGTCACACAGCTAGTAAGTATCTGAGGCTGGATTTGAACTCGGGTCTTCCCGATGTCAGGCCCACTATTCCACAGGCCCAGGGGGGATGCAAAATTATCACTCTGGATACACAAGGCTATGGAGTGAGCAGGCAGAAGATGTTTAAGCATGAGAATGGTATGCTCTGGTCCCTAACAGTAGATAGTCATTCAGCCCCATCAGTTTCTTCTACTTAACGAAGGAGTACAGATGCTACCAGCACTTTCTAAACTTCAGTGTCCAATGGCAAAGTTTGCATTGCTTCATCCTAGTTACAATTTTGATTGTTGTATTTGTCCTTCATTCTTGAGGAGGACCATGACATCAGGGAAATGATGACATGACTTGCAGTTGACTTTGATTTGAGTGAGGGGAGTGATTTGATTGCAGTCTGTGCAAGGTCACCAGCCTCACTTTCTCCTCCAGAGCAATCTGGGTCCAGTGGCCAGATATTCACCATGATAACTGGAGATGGCCCAGGATGCACTGGGAGACCCCTTTAGGCTAAGGTCTTTTCTGGTTCTCACTTTGAGTGACGTAATACCCATTCAGGGAATAGGCCTCTTTAAGAAGTTAATCAAGGGATGGTCCTTTTAATCAAAATTCAAAAAAATAATCAAACTGGAAGGGGAAGACCTTGGGGGTTCCTGGCCAAAAGAGAAACAGCTACTATTTGGCATTTACATTCACTCTGTGATACGAGGGCAGGGACCTACTGTCAAATCTATGAGCTCCAGAGTGAATACAGTGTGTGTGTGTGTGTGTGTGTGTGTGTGTGTACATGCACATGTGTGTGTGAGTGTGTGTGTATACATACATGTGTGTGTGGCAGCTGGGTGGGACAGTGGATAGAGTGCTGGGAGTTAAAATCCAGCCTCAGGCAGTTATTAGTTCTATGACCCTGGGCAAGTCACTTAACTCTTTGCCTCTGTTTCCTTATCTGTAAAATGAGCTGGAGAAGGAAATGGCAAACCACTCCAGTATTCTGTGAAGAAGAGTTGGATGCAACTGCAAAACAACTGAAGCACAAAGCATGAGGTAATCCTTGTGAAGTGCTTACCACAGTGCCTGACACACAGCACCTACTACATAAATGCTAGCCATCATGGTTATTATCATCATTTTTATTATATGAAAGACATTGCAAGTGCCTTAAGAGCAATAGACTGTTCCACTGGGGAATCAAGGTGTATACAGATAAACCAATTAAGGAACAGGAATAACGTGCTAACTGTTAAGGGATTGTAATAAGCAGGAAATACCATAGACTACTGATGGGGAATGAATTCCTGAGAGGAATTAGAAGCATAGACTTATAGATTGCTAAGGCTGAACAGGACCCTAGAGATAAATTATCTAATATGATCCTCTTATTACACAAATTATTTGCCCAATCATAAATTTATACTCCTCTTCACATCCCTGTTTGTTCGTTTTATGTGTTTGTTTTTCCCTGAGTATTTCCGGATCAGGTTTGGAAAAGTAGCAATTTTTTCAGTAATTCCCTTAAAAGGAAATATACATCAAAGGGCCCACTGGAGCTTCTTCCATGGGCCCAGTCTGGAATCCAAAATCTGTCCGGTATGAGTACTCTATTCTTGGGCACTATAGAAAAGAGCTTTGCTATTTATTCTTAGTCTAACATCCAGAGTATTCTACCAAACATATAGGGCACAACCAATTAAATCAACACCTAGCCCCAAGCGGATGCTCAAAAAAATGTTAACTGGTAATAATAAATAGTTATTTGGTTACATTTTACGGACACATTTGGCCTGCATTTCAGACGATTTTATGGGCAAATGCTATTCTGAGAGTTCCAAAATTCCCCAATTACATGTGAACCATCTGGATCACTAACATCTGGAGTTTTAAAACTCTGCGCTTCTTGTGTTCACTCTTGTACATAAATCTGAAGCCATCTCAAGACCCTTTCTCCAAGGGCCCCCAACCCCACTGACATGTTTTACTGCCAGAGGTTACAAAGCATACCCTTGGTCTGGGTACTTTGACAAGTGCAATTGGCAGAGAGCAATTCGGAAGGATGAGATAACTCCGTGGAAGGAAGTAGGCATCTTCAAGGGATTATGTGAAGATGAGATGCAAGCTAGGGGGCATGGGGAACTGTTCCCACCTGATGGTCACTGGTGACCAAGGACTACAAAGCTCACTCACTTCCCTCCCATCTCCAGCTCCAAGATCCTTTTCTCCTGAGTTCATATTAAATCTCTTACCTCTGAGCTACTGTTATGCTCTCTCCCGTAATTTTGGTGATTGCCATTCAGTTTCATGGAGCAAATATTGACAAAGGGCCTTAGAATTGCTCGCTACCTGAAGGCCAGTGTGGTATAGTAGATAGAGAGTTAGCCTTGAAGTCAGGTTCAGGTCTCTCCTCTGGCATATAGTTGCTGAGCAACTTATTTAGTTTTCTTGGTGCCTATATAGGGCACAACCAATTAGACTAAGACCAGAAGGTAACATTTTAAGAACATGAACAGCTATTGTGTTAGCATATGGAATTTCCTCTCTGGATGTTCCCCATATCAGCAGTATCTTGGGACCCCTTTATATTCTAAAACAGGGCTGTCCAAAATGCAGCCATGGGCTGCCTAAGGCCTGCAGGGTGATTTATGCAGCCCATCTACAAGTGTAGAAATTTACATTAATGCTTTAGTAAGGGAAGCTGAGCTACTGCAGAGCTCTCACTAAAATGGTAAGTCAAAATATATTGTCTATTGTTTCAATAAAAACCTAAGGTTGGACAGCCCTTCTCTAAAAAATCATTAAGGACTCCACTCCAAAGAGCTTACATCTATGAATATACACCATAATGGACATTGAAATATCTCATCATTGTAATGAAGATCATTTTAACCTAGAGGACACCCTGAAAAGGCATCAGGGACCCACTGGGGTCTTGGCCCACACTTTAAGAACCACTAACCTATATCAATTAAATCCCAGATCTAGAGACTCTCACTCCCCCCCAAAAAAAATAGTGAGACGTGTTATGTTAGGCCTAACATTACAGAGACAATCAAAAGACTTGGTTTTGAATCCTGCCTCTGCCACATTTGTGTCAAGCCACTTAAACTCTCTAGTCCTCAGTTTCCTCAACTGTATATTAAGGATCCTGGACTATATAATGCCCATTGGATTAAGAGCTGGAGGTTACACCTTCTAGCTCTGAATCTGATGATGAAGATGATGGTGGTGATGATGAAGATGATGGTGGTGATGATGATGATGGTGGTGGTGGTGGTGATGATGGTGCTGGTAGTGGTGGTGATGGTGGTGGTGGTGGTGGTGGTGATGATTACGAAGAGGAGGAGGATTGATAATTATATAGCCTTCTCAAATTTGCAAAGTACTTTACAAGAATTATATTCTTTTCCCTTTTATCTTAGTTCTTAGATGAATAGCAGGACAAATGTAACTCTAGCCCTTCCTTTTCCTGTGTAATGTTTGAATAGCCCAAGTCAAAGGGCACCATTTTGAAACTGGTCTTGCACTGTCTGATTGTCTTACCACCTGCCCGATGGTCATTGCTGCCCATAGTAACATACCCTCCTCTTCTCAGTTTAATTGAGCATTTATTGTTAGAGTGTCATGGGGTAAAGGATAGCTAGGTAACACAGTGGATAGAGCACTGGGCTATGAATCGGGAAGACTCATCTTCACCAATTGAAATTTGGCTTCAGACACTTACTAGCTATGTGACACTGGACAAGTCACTTAACCCTGTTTACCTCAGTTTCCTTATCTATAAAATGCACTAGATAAGGATATGACAAACTACTCCAGTATCTTTGCCAAGAAAATCTCAAATGGGGTCATGAAGAGTTGGAAATAACTCAACAACAACAGTAGGGCAAAAGCATGATCCAGACCAAGAGAGCTCTCAGATAACCTAAGGAGGAGGAGAAAGCATTTTAGCTTGTTTAGGGGAGGGAGGATAAAGAGAGAGCAGAGGATCTGAGCTGGGGAGGGGGGAAAACCTCATGGAAGTAGCACCTGAAGATAGAAAAGGATTTCAGAAGTTGGGGAAAACAAGAAGGCAGTACATTCAGGGCATTCGTAATACTTGTACAAAAGGCCCGAGGCAAGAAATGATAAGAAGTGATCAGGAACCATGAGTATTATTAAGATAAACTAAAGAATACCTTAAGGTGCCCCCCCCAAAAAAAATTTCAGTTTTGCCTGAAACAAGGAGTTCCTGAAGGGAATAATTTGGTTTTGTTTATTTGTTTTAAGCCTCTTTCTTTTTTTCCTTTTTCTTTTTAATAGTATTTTTTCCCAATTACATATCATGAAAATTTTTAACATTCATTTTTACAAGATTTTGAGTTCCAAATTTTTCTCCTTCCTTCCATCCTCCCCCATTCTAAAATGTTAAGCAATTTGATAGAGATTATGTATGTGTTATCATGTAAAACATATTTCCATATTAGTCAGAGTTGTAAAAGAAGAAACAGATAAAAAAAGAAAAAATGAAAAAGAATAAACTAAGTGAAAAAAGTATGCTTCAATCTGCATTCACAGTCCATCAGTTCTTTATCTGAATGTGAATAGCATTTTCCTTCCTGAGTTTCCCGTACTTATCTTGGATCATTGTGTTGCTGAAAAGAGCTGAGTCATTCATAGTCGATCATCACACAATGTTGCTGATACTGTGTACAATGTTTTCCTGGTTTTGCTCATTTCACTTTGCATCAGTTTGTATAAGTCTTTCCAGATTTTTCTGAAATCTTCCTGTTCATCATTTCTTATTGTACAATAATCTTCCATTATATCCATATACCACCACTTGTTCAGCCATTCCCCAACCGATGGGCATCGCCTCAATTTCCAATATTTTGCCATCACATAAAGGGCTGCTGTAAATAGTTTTGCACATGTAGGTCCTTTTCCATTTTTCATGATCACTTTGTCATATACACCTAGTAGTGGTATTGCTGGATCAAAGGGTATGCACAAAACTGCTCTCCAGAATGGTTGGATCAGTTTACAATTCCATCAACAATGCATTAATGTTTCAATTTTCCCACATTTATCACTTTCCCTTTTTTGTCATATTAGCCGATCTGATAGGTGTGAGGTGGTACCTCAGAGTTGTTTTAATTTGCATTTCTCTAATCAAATACGATTTAGAGCACCCCTTCATATACCTAGAGATAGCTTTGATTCCTTCATCTGAAAACTGCCTGTTAATATCCTCTGACCATTTATCAACTGGGAAATGTCTTGTATTCTTATAAATTTGACTCAGTTTTCTATATATTTGAGGAGTGAAGCCTTTATCAGAGACACTTGCTATAAAGATTATTTCCCAGCTTTCTGTTTTCCTTCTAATCTTAGTTGCATTGGTTTTGCTTGTGCAAAAGCTTTTTAATTTAATATAATCAAAATGATCTATTTTATATTTTATAACACTCTTTATCTCTTGTTTGGGCATAAATTCTTCCTGGAGAAGAATAATTTGGAACAACATTGGAAAGGTAGGTTGAAGAAGATTGGGAACTCTGAGGGATTTTTTTTTCTTTTTCTATGGACAATAGGGGACCACTGGAAGTTTTAAAGCTGGAAATTCTCACTGTTGGACCTGCATCTTAGGAAGCTTATTTGGACAGGTGTAGGGAGGCCAGTTAGGAGGCTTCTGGCAGTATGAATGATGAAGAGGGAAATAGGTATGAAGGATTGTTATGGTTTGGGATGCTGGGAACCCCAAAATATAAGGGTGCAGGGGGATCTGCCTAGAAAGAATTCCACTACTCAAGCCTTCTTTCAGTCAGAGTAGTGAGTTTTATTGTAACACCAGCATGGCAGGCATATTCCTAGTAAATCTGCAGTATTGTAACACTAATATAGCAGACAAGATTCTTAGTAAATCTACTACTATATCACTAATAGGGAAGGGCAGGGTTCCTAGTGAGTCTGCAGTATTGTATTGCCAATAGAAGACGGCTGGATTCTAAGGGAATCTGAGCAACTTGATGGGGGTCAGATTGGTACTTACATTAAGAAAAAGACGGTGAGAAGATCTGGATGGAATTAAGGAATGTCAAGTAGCCTTGGGTGGGCCAGGTGTTGGAGAGCCATAGGAAAGGGTGGTTAAAAGGATTATTGCATCTAGGTAGAATGGGATGGGCCAGATCCATCAGGCAAAACACCAGTAAGGGTAAGTTCAAGGCAAAGATGTGGTCTTATGCCAGTGTTGGAAAGTTCAGGGACATGGTCCTTTCCTTTTAAGGGTCTAGGTCCCATAACCCCATCAGGATGTTGTAAGCATAGGACTTGGCAGCTAAGCTGATTGGATGAGGGGGGTAACGGAGTGGGAGAGCAGAGTCAAAGATGTTAAAATCCTATGGTCTAATGCATTGTCTATGATTTCTGATTGCAGATTCAGGCCAAAAGGATGAAATTCTAATAATAGAATTTTAGTCACAAGAACCCTGGGACAATTTATAGTAATAAGAGAGATATGAAGACACAGGCATGCAAAGGCACTGTTGATATAGTGTTGTGAACCAAACTCATGATTTTGTATGTCAATCTGTAATCATGCAAGAAAAGTGACTAAGCTGTCCATTTCCTCACTATTTCACTGTTAGGCATACATGCCAAGAAAGCCAAAGATCGACACACAGATCAAATATACTCTAAAATATTCAGAGTAGCACTTTTTGTCCTGGTAAAGTATTATAGACAATGTAGGTCAGTTGGTCAATAAACATTTAATAAGTGCTTACTGTGTGCCAGATGTGTGCTAAGTGCCAGGGATACAAATATTACAAGAAGCCAGGTGGCTTTCCATTGAGAAACTAGTGACCAAACCATGGCATGAGTGTAATGGAATGGCATTCTGCTTTCAAAATTGAGAAATATGAGGAATTCAGGGAAAGATGGGTAGATTTGGATGAACTGTTTAGCTGGTCACATAAAAAGAGTTGGAGAAACACCATTCACAAGGACTTGGGATCAAGAATGAAAAGAAAGCTAAGGGGACAAGCCAAGCCCAAACAGATCACATAACATCACTGTCATCGTGGCAGAGAGTTTAGGGAAACTATGAGGGAAGGTGGTCACAGACATTGTTACACATGGCCACTTTTGGGGTTGTTTTTCCTGTTTACTTAGTTGTTTCTCTTTCTTCCAGGGGCGAGTTCAAATCTAGCAAGAAATCCTACCTAGAAATGGCCCTGATGTAGAAATGAATAGAAACAAATCAACAAAACTTTAAAAAAGTGATGTGGCACTAAGTGGCTGCCATGCTTCTGGAGCATGCCCTCTGTAGCATCCAAACGTCCAGCTGCAGAAGGGCTTCTCACTGAATTACTCTATTATTCCACATCTGGCTGGCCAGGTGAAGGGAGTGTCCTGGAATTGCTGCTGGCGGCATTTGGACTAGGGACATCACGGCCTGAGCAAATTCCTGTGCCAGGAAGGTCAGCTCTCCCAGAACACTTCACAGACAAGTCCCACAATTGATGGCTTTTCCAACTGTCTTCACACATGGCTGCAGACTTGAGCAGACCTTTCAACTTTGCCTGAAGTCCCTTTAACTGCAAGAAAGAAGAAAAAGAAAGGAGGTCTTGCCTATTTTTATGAGTGTCCTGGGTCCTAACAAAGAAATGCACTTGAGCCAAATCTGGCCCTTGGTAACAAGAGGAAGCAGATAAACCTGGCTTTGAGGCCCAGCTCTGTCAGGGATTAGCTGTATGACCTTTGGCAAATTTCTGGAATCTCTCTCCCCCTTTAGATTGTGAGTTTCCCCGTGGTAGTAACCATCTTTTTACTTTCTTTGTATCTTCAGCACTTAGCATAGTGCTTGGCATACAGTAAACACTTAATAAATGCTTATTGACTGACTGACTGACTAATCTCAGTTTTCTCAGCTATAAAATAAAGAGTTTGAATAAGATCATCTCTGAGGTTCCTTCAACATCTAATCATCTATACAACTAGAAATTCTCTGAGCCCCCAGCCTCTGGCTTCTATAATCTTTCCCTCCTCTCTCAAGTTCTGATAAAACTCATTAATGCAGAGGTATTCATGGATAGTAGCGTATCAGGTAGTCCTTTGGGCAATTAAAAATTTATATTGACAGAATGGACAGCTTAATGGTGAAATGGGATGGGGAGGGGTTGTAGTGGAAGGAATACCACATTTGAAAACAGAAGACCTAGGATGGAATTACAACTGTTCTGGAATTTGCCAAGCATGTGACTTTGAGAATGTCACATTTAAAATGAAAGGGTAAGACAAGATGTGTTCTTAACTTGTTGTGTGTGTATGTGACCCTGTTGGCAGTCTGGTAGAACTTACAGACTCTTTCTCAGGACAGTATTGTTAAATACATAAAATAAAAGGTATAAGATTACAAAGGTATCCAATTACATTGAAATAAAATTATCAAAATATTAAAAGAAACATGTTCTTGGACCCTATTTACATGATGATGGTTAAGGTTCCTTGTAGTTATTAATTCTATGGTCCCAAGTCAAATTCCATTATGATAAGAAGAAAAATCTGAATTTCAGTAAATTCATTACAGTACATGAGGGAGGTTTCAGGGGAGGCTGGTGGGATTTTCTTGGAACACTTGAAACCACACCTAGGCAGGCACCTATTTCATTTGCATCTAAGACCTGCCAGGCTCAAACCAAAAGTGTTATCATTTTTGAGCCAGCCATAAAGTTTTTGTTTTTATTCACAGCAAATCTGGAAAAGGTACAGGCCAAGTGCAGGAAGCAGCAAACTCTTTCTCAGGATGCTCCCAAATACCCAGCCTAGCAATAGGAACAGCCTCTCCCTAGAGAAAGGAACTGGTTTTCCTTTCCTCAGGGCTCTAAGGCAAGCTTTGGGAAATACTCACTGCTGGTAAGATACAGTTTCTTCAGGTTAACCCAGGTAGCTAAAGAGAGTCTAGGTAGGCGAGGGGGTGGGGCGGGTATAAAACAGTATATGCTTCCCACAGCCATCAGCTATTAGATAGAGGGTGAGTACTTGCCCAGGGTCATGTGTAAATGGAAAACTTTAGTGCAGCTCAAACTGAATTCAGGCCAGATTCTCCTTATGCCAGGTTTTTCATTAGTCAATCAATCAACAAGCATTTATATTAAGAGCTAAATGTGTGCCAGGCACTGTACTAAATGCTACAGATACAAAGAAGGCAAAAATTTGGCTTCAAGAAGCTTATATTCTAATGGTTGAGACCTCATGGAAATAACAAGGTATAGTCAAGATAGAGATAGATACATTAATACATACATACATAAATACATAGACATAGATAGATACATAATCTAAATGAGGCAGCTAGGTGGTGCAGAAGATAGAACCTAGAGTCAGTAACATTCATCTCCCTGAATTCAAATCTGGCCTCAGACACTTACTAGCTGTGTGACCCTGGACAAGTCACTTAACCCTGCTTGCCTCAGTTTCCACATCAGTAAAATGAGCTGGAGAAGGAAATGGCAAACCACTCCAATATCTTTGCCAGGAATACTCCAAATGGGGTCAGGAAGAATCAGACAGGACTGGAATGACTGAACAACCACAACAAAGCTTAAGAAAAAGGCAAGGGGCAGGGGCAGGCGGGCGGGATTGAGAAAAGCCTCCTCCAGAAAGTGAGACATTTATTCAACACCCTCTCCAGATGATTGGGGCAGAAATGGAGGCCACCTAGCATGAGAGGCATTAGGGCCACAGCTGGACAAAGCTTTTATATTCCCATGGTGTCTTCAAGACATTGAATGAGTTGCACTTTCCAAAGCAGACACACACTGTTCAAGGGGATGACGACTTTGGCACCTGACCAGTAGCCCTCAGACAGCAACATCTCATTCTGTTTGTTGACACAATTTCTGAAGTCAAAAACACTTATCAGGGGAAGCTCTTTATCCTTCACTAGACCACACTTGTACTGGGTGTATGAAGGAGTACAGTCCTGGGGAGGAAGGTTTTAAAGGAAGAAGAGAAGGGCCGTGCAATGGAAAGAGCCTTGGTCAGTGAGTCTGGTGATCTGGGTCTGGTTTGGGCTTAAGTACTAATCTAAGATATATATAATAATAACAAGAAAAACTAGCATTTTAAAAAGGAAATGAATCTGATGTAAAAATCCAAAGGCATCAGTTTAAGTTTTTTAAAATATTGTATGTCCTCAAGAATCTTATGGATCTGACATTCTGCGTTCTAAGGTCCCTTCCAGAATGATGTTGTTATCTGTGTTCTCTCCTAGCTCTTATAGATGTGTTCTAAGTATCCTCCCAATTAGCCTTCTCTGCCCTAAGGCCCCTTCCAGCTCTGGCATCTTCTGTCCTAAAGATTCTCCAGCTCTGGAGGGGCCATCTCCAGTCATCCTGATATATATCTTGCCACTGGACCCAGATGGCTTCAGAGGAGAAAGTGAGGTTGAGGACCTTGCACAGCTCTCCTTCCCTTAAATCTAATTCGCTTGCAAGTCACGGCATCACCTTCCTGATGCTGTCCTGTTCTTCAAGAATGAAGGACCAATGACAACTCCCAGCTCTGATGTTCTATGACTCTTTAAATGGGGCAATAGTTGGGATTTCACTTTGGGAACTCCCTTCAAGAACTAGAGTACATTTAAAAAATATCATTGGAAGCAAATCTTCACCTTTTAAGGGTAGATTTGCTTTTTAGAAATAACTAAGCATCATTTGGAGCCAAGCCTGGTGAATACAGCAGGGGAATAAATTGGAAAATCTTCTTTGAGATCTAAAACAAAGTGTGACTATGAAAAGAAAAAGAAAGATTTGTGTCATTGGGAAGCTTGCAATATGGCTCTAGAGCTACCTCCCTCCTACTGAGCAAGGTGTCCAGACTTTTTCTGAGCAATGATGATAGCTTCATGGAAATAAGTGTAGCTTCCTATGGAAACCACCTTGGAAGGGAATACGTGTTATCCCTAATTTCAAAAAACTTTGAAACTGACACCTTTCGTTTTGATATCAGATTCATTTCCAAATATATCTGTCCCATCCTTATACCCAAAGATCCACCAAAGGGGTTCATAACACAAAAAGAAGCAATAACCCCTGAATTAAATGGGATATAAACAGAGCTCTAACTAGGATAGAGTGACTGGGGCTTTCTCCAAAAGGGAGAAGTTTAGAAGTCCTCTATAAGTTTAGCATATTGTCTTCTTCAGTATAGTAGTGGGGAAAAGAAAGTTCAGGTACTGGGTAATTAGTGGGACAGTAGACCCCAGTCCATTTATTATGAACCAGACATATCCCACCCTATCTCTCCCAGGTTTCGCATTCTCTTGCTCCTTTCCAAGTAAAACAACCTTTCTCCTTCAGGCCTAGTAAGTTTCCTAAGGGAGGCAAGAAACACTTCCCATCTTCCCCTCCCTCACAGTGTTGGGACAGGCACTTCAAAGGCCACATGGTAGAGAAATAAAATCACGGAACCCCCAAAATCAATAGATTTGACTCTATCAATTCTTAATCTTTGTTATACTCTGGGTACCATGGGCAGCCTGGTGAAGCCTATGGAGCCCTTCTCAGAATCATGCTTTTAATTAATCAAAGGAAATGCTGAATTTCAGCTCAAGATTAATAAAGTTAAAGATGTCTTTTTTCCCATCCAAATTCCTGGATCCCCTGAAATCTAGGCATCAAAGGAATTCAAATTTAAAACTCTTGGACTAGATAATCTGCAATCCCTTTTGCCAATCTGGTAACAAGCTCTCCCTCCCACCCACCCTACTTGAATTTCACTCGATTATTCCCAGTATTATTTTCACCCCTTTGAAACTCAAAGTTTATTTTAGGATAAATTTCATGCTGCTTAATCCAGTTGGTATTATTCACTCCTGGTGCCCTTGGTATCAAAATTTTTAGTTATGGCTTTGAACCCACTTGACTTACAGAGCCATAATCAGACTGTGAATGGGTGAATGGAGATTTGCCCTGGGTCTTGAAACCTGAAGGTGGACTTCCTCCTGGGAAATGGTTAGGGCATATACTTCCATCCAAGCAACTATTATTACCTATGCTTGGCCTTGCAGCTCATTCCATTATGTGGCACAGCTATGCCCCCTCTCTCCTAGGGTACATTACTATGGCACCCTTCTCTTAGGTCCCATTCTCCTGGGATTACTACCTACCCTCTTGCTTGGAAGGCAAGAGTCAGACGGAACCAGCCATTAGATTTTCCTGGGTTAGAACTCTCTTCTACTCTACTAATACTGTGTTTGCCCCAGGCTAAAAAAAACCTAGGTATAGCTTTATTAGTCAATCAGTCAGTTAACTAACATTAAGTGCTTACTGCATGTCAGGCACAATAATAAGCTCAAGAGATCCCTCAAAAAGGAAAAAAAGTAGTCCATTCCCTCAAAGAGCTGACATTCTACTAGGGAGAGACAGCATACAAATGGCTATGTGTAGAATAGAAAGATAGATAGATAGACATAGGTAGATAGATAGATAGATAGATAGATAGATAGATAGATAGATAGATAGACATAGATAGATAGACATACACATATCTATAAATTATATATACATGTTGTTGTTCAGTCATTTCAGTCATATCTGACTCTTCATCACCCCATTTTTTTGGTTTTGTTTTTGGTAAAGATATTGGAGTGGTTTGCCATTTTCTTCTCCAGCTCATTTTACGATGAGGAAACTGAGGCAAACAGGGTTAAATGACTTGTTCAGGGTCCCACAACTATTAAATGTCTGAGGCCAGATTTGAACTCAGGGGTTCCTGTCTCCAGTCTGTGTTCTATCCACTGAGCCACCTAGCTGCCCTAGTATGTATACATACGTGTATGTGTACATATGTACATAGGTATGTATATTATATGCGTGTCTATATACATATGTGCATACACATACAACTATACCTCTATTTGGCGTTTATAGCCTTTTACAATATAACTCTAACCTACATTCCCAGTTTTATTAAACATTTTTCTCCTTCACACACTCTATGGTCCAGCAAAACTAGTTTCCTTTCCATTACTCACACAGGACTCTTCACGTCCCATTTTTCTGAGCCTTTCTTGACTTTCTCCAAAGCTTGAAAAGCTTCCCTTCTCACCTTTGCCTATTAGAATCTTTCATTTCCTTCAAAAGATGAATCTTGCCAGCCACCTCCTACATAACATTTTTCTGGATCTTCCCAGTTTTTAGTGCCTTCCCCTGCCCTGGCCCCATTACCTTGTATTTGTTTAATCTGTACATATTTTATATGAACTCATATGTGTGTATATATAAGATGTAAGAGGCAGAGCTATCTCTGTTGACAGAGCGGCAGACCTGGAGTCAGGAAGACCTGACTCAAATCTGTCTTTAGATAATTACAATCTGTGTGACCTTACACAAGTCACTTAACCTCTCTTTGCCTTAATCCACCGGAGAAAGAAATAGCAAACCACTCCAGTAGCCTATCTAGCCAAGAAAATCCTGTGGACATAGTGTCATGAAGAGTCAGACATGACTAAACAACTGAACAATTACAACAACAAAATATGTATACATTGTCTCTCCCAGAAAACCTAAGTTCTTAGAGAATAGGGACTATTTCATTGTTGGGGAGGGGTAGCTGCTCAGCACCTAAGACAATGCCTGTCAAGTCAGAATAAATATTTACTGAATGATGAATTGATTTTTAATGTTCTGATTTGTTTATTTAACAAATAGCTGCTGTATAAATTTGGGCCCTTACAACATTAAATAATAACTTGCAACCAACCTGGCAATCACTTGTAATAACTTACAATAAGCTTACAACATTAAAAATAGTAGAAAAAGCACTAGGTTTGAGATCAAAGGATGCAGGTGCAACTCTTGGCTCAGTTCCTTTCTACCTGTGTGACTTAGGGCAGGTTGCTTCATTTTTCTGTGCCTCAGTTTCTTCATCTGTCAAATGGAAGGGATGAGAGAGTAGATTAAAATGGACATTAGCAGCTATAAATGCACTGTTGTATCTTTTTTTAAAACAGAAATTGCTTTCATAAATGGAAGAATAAACCCCACCATAGTGTGTCACCACACACCTTTGATGTGCTAAGTCAAAATCAACCAACAAAAATCTATTAAGCACCTGCTGTATACAAGTCCTGTGCTGACCCTGAGTATGAGGTATTTTGGAAACATTGCAAAGGAGAATAAGACTTTTAGTTGCCTTTTTTGAGGCAGATATATGACAAGTACGCAAATAATTATATTGGAAGACTTATTGAATCTCCCAGATACTATTGTGAATGAGAAATCTGCCGTAAGAGAAATACAGAAATCTCAGGGGAGGGAGAGAATGAGATAGGAAGGGGAGAGCTAAATCTAGAAAATCTTCATGTAGGAGGGGACATTTTAGCTGAGTCTTGAAGGAAATGAAATCTGCTTCATAGATGATCAGATCCCAGATGACTGATCCCATTAATCATGGAGTCACATGGACCTGGCCCTATAGGGACTGGGAGAATGGCATGCCAAGGAGAGAGGAATAAAAATGAATTTCCTTAATGATTTTCTCCACATACTATATGGCTTCTCCTAGCCAAAAAGTTAAAATACCCTTCCAGCATCTCCAACACTTGGCTCTACCCCCTGGAAGAGCTCAGCTCAGTGTGTGTCTGTGTGTCTGGAACGAGAGGGGTGGAGTGGAGGATGTGGGATGATGTGGGATGATGTGGGATGATTCTTTAAACAGGCACATACCATTAAATAGTGCTTTTCACCAGCGATCCTTAATACAAATTTTTCAAAAATGAATACAGATGAACAGATGGAGGCTGTGGCCATATGACTGAATAATACCTGACCAGTTCATGGCTGACCTAGCTATTGGACCATTTGAAAGTTCAGTGAGTTGGATCACTGCACATTCTGATCAACTGAGTGGAAATCGGTTATTAGTACATTAGTGTGGTCAAAACAGCCACTCCAAATTGACTCCTGTAGCCAGTTGGGTCTACATTCAAATGTGAAACTTTATATTACAGCAGAGCTTCTAACTGGGTTTTGGGGGACCTGGGACAAGAGAGGAGCAGAGTGGAGGAGGGGGTGGGGAGAATTCATGCAGGGTATATGTGTATGAGAGGAGAGAGGAAGCATCAACCAAACTGCAAAGAGGTTTCTCTAATGCTATAACTATCACCTCTATGCCAACTTCATTTATCCACTGACCTAGGCTCTCTCTTGAGAGCCAGGTCTTAATCACCAACTGCCTAGTAGACATTTTGATCTGAATGCCCCATAGACATCTTCATGAGAATGTAAACTTCTTGAGAGGAGGGAATAAAAATAATAATAGCCATCATTATTATAGCTAGCATCTATATAGTACCTACTATGTGCTAGGAGCTGCATTAAGTGCTTTACAAGTATTATCTCATGTGTTCCCACTATAAAACCTGAGCTACTATTATGCCCACTTTGCAATTAAGGAAACTGAGGTAAACAAAGTTTAAATGACTTGCCCAAAATCCCACAAATTGTTTCATTCTTTGTATATTTATTGTCTCCTCGGGGCTTAGATTGGTGCCTGGCATGCAGTCAAAATTCAATAAATTCTTGCTGATTGATCTCAAACTCAACAGGTTCAAAACAAAACTTGTTGTCTTATCCTGCCAAGCATGCCTCTTTCCAAAGTTTTCAATTTCTTCTTAGGGCGTCATTATCCTTCCAGTGACCCAGTTTCCCAACCTCAGTATCATCCTCAACATCTCACCCTCCACCCTGAATATCCATCCAGCTGCTGTCTTGTCCTTTCTACCTCTACCATATCTCTCCCATGCATCCCTTCTCTCCACTCACATAGACACCATCTTAGTTCAGACCTTATCCTTTTTTATCCGGAATATTGTAATACTCTCCTAATTGGTCTTCCTGCTTCAAGTCTTTTCCAAATTCAATCCACTCAGCTGCCAAACTGGTTTTCCTAAAGCATAGGTTAAAGAACCTGAGCCCCAGAAGGCTGGGTGACCCATATAATATCACATAGGTAGCAAAGAGTTTTGAGTCAATTTCTGAACCCACATCATACGACTCCATATTAAATGTTCTTTACAATATACTCTTCATGGACTGTTGTCCCCGAAACTTGCCTAGGTTCTTGCTGCAGTGTGCTATAGAGGAAAGACCATGTTCCTGGGGATCACAAGACTTGGTCACTTGCTTTGGGACTTTGAGCATACCCTCTCTCTGTTTCTTCCTGTGAAAATGAAGAGGGCAGACTATATATTCTCTGTTGTTTCTTCCAGTTCTGACTTTCTATGGTCCTATGCCTACTGCCAAACTTCCCAAATAATGAGTGTGTACCTAGACCACTGGCCATTGCCTGCTTTTTTCTGCCCAGTAGCTGGAATATCTGCTCCTTAACATACAGCTAGCCTTCCCTTTCATGACCTCCTTGGATTTCCTCCTCTGGAAAGGAGGCTACTGATGCCCATTACTGGGACCTTCCTTTATTGTTTGCCCTTCTTCTATTGGTCTTTCTAGTTTCTGGGTTTCAGTGACCTTAAACTTTGACCCAGGCCCTTGTTGGTCAAGTCCATGGATGGATCAATACAGAAGATGTGCCCCAATATTATACATGTGAGTATACCAAAGAACTTCAGTTCCATGGATGAGTAAGTCCATTCCCCTCTCTGGACTTGGGTTTATTCTTCTGAAAAATAAGGATGTTATCCTATATGGTATCGAAGGTCCCTTTCGGCTCTAAAATTTCATTATTTTCATTATTTTCATTATAATCCACTGAAAGGAAAGCAGACTAGCTCAGCTTTCTAGTTTCCTTTCTGCAAGCTGGGTGATTTATTATTTAAAGCCAGCCTGGACCATAGTAGAAACTAGAAAGAGGTGAAGTTTTTCTTGAGAGATCCATCATACCCTGATTTTCAGTTGTCTCCTATTTTCCAACATCCTTACAAGGCATGCAGTAATCTCATGTTGCTTGTACTGTGGGGAAGCAGGATTCTAGTCCTGTGCTTTTCTTTTCAATTTCTGGAACTCAACAGTTGTGCAGAAAGCTCTAAGTAAACAGTGCTGTCCTAAAGGACTACCTAAAGTTACCTTTATCTTGGGAAACCATGATGCCTTGGGCAGAATAACAGAAAGCACCTGCCCAGGGTGCTGTAGTCAATCTTCTGGTCAATATGTAAATAGTAACTGCTTCTCTTTTGGTCAGCAACCGTGAGGGTCTTCCCCTCTAATTTTGATTTTTTTTTTTTTATTAAAGGGGCCATCCCTTGACTCACTTCTTAAAGAGGCCTATTCACTGAATGGGCATTGCTGCATTCAAAGTGAGAACCTGAAAAGATCTTAGCCTGAAAGGGTCAGGGTCTCCCATTGCATCCTGGGCCATCTCCAGTCATCGTGATGAATATTTGGCCACTGGACCCAGATGGCTCTGGAGGAGAAAGTGAGGCTGGTGACCTTGCACAGCCCTGCCTCACTCAAATCAAAGTCAACTGCAAGTCATGTCATCATTTCCCTGATGTCATGAATGAAGGACAAACACAACAATGTTAGGTATTTCAAGAATGTTTTGTATTATCGTCCATTTGTCTTTCAACTCAGTACCAACCTCATCTATTAGTCTTCTCAATGTAGTGGTAAGATTGTAAATTAGGTGCCCTGTTCTCAGTTCAGAAAGAACTGGGCAATGGCAACTATTAACACTTCCATGGTTCAATTCTTTGTTGTTATTGTTGTTTGTCCTTTGTTCTCAAAGAGGACCAGTGTCATCATGAGTGAAATAAAGAACTTCCTTGTCTAAAAAAGGCTATTCAGTCCATTCTTCTGCAACTGCTTCCAGGGCCTCTCACCCTGACTCATAAGCCACATAACCCTAACCTTTAAAATTTATTTTCCTCAAACAAAAATTCCTTGCTTTATACTCTTCTCCCTCAACACTCCTCTCTCTAGTAGGGAATTGTAATGATATGTATGCTAAGATGTTAATGACTGATGGGGACTTAAATGTTATGTGAAGAAATCCTGGACTTGGAATCAGAAAACCAGGGTTCAAATCCTGATTTTATTACTTACCACCTTCATGTCTTTGGGCCTGTCACTTATCTCTATAGGTTTAAGTTTTTCATCTGTGGGGGCGGAGCCAAGATGGCCGCATGAAGGCAGCCTCTTACCTGAGCTCTCTCACAAGGTCTGTCAGATTCCCATAAAAAAGTGAATTTGAGCAGATTTGAGAGAGTCAGAAACCGCGAGCAGTCTGCGTGGGGCAAATTTCCGAGCCGGGAGAGTTTGAAAGGCCGGAGGAACGAACCTGCAGGCTCGGAGAGTGCCCGGTGCGGAGCTGCTCCAGACCAAGGCGGAAGCGGCTGGCCGGGAAATCCACGTGGGAGACGGGCTGGGAGAAAGCTGGGCGCCGGAAACCGGCAGAGATCCCCAGGCCTCCCAACACAGGACGGCAGTCTCTGGGAGCGACGAGAGGCAGCACAACGCCACCAGCCGCGAAAACACCCAGCCCTGACGCTTGCAAAACCCAGGAACTCGGCTTCTTGAACTTCCGGAAGACTCAATGACCAGGTAACCGGCTCTAACCCCTCCCCCCCTCACCCAGAGAATTCCTCAGGGAAAAAAAAAAGAGAACTGAAACAGAGGAGAGAGTAGCGGGGCTTCACAGGACAAATACTAGAAGCTCATTAGTCCCAGAGGGGAAGAGTCGGCAGGGGGCCAAGCCAGGAGCCCAGACGTAACCTTGCTCCCCCAGGGGAAGCGCCAGTCATCAGCTCAAACAACAAACAGCTGAGACCATTGCTGAAAAGCAAGTGCTGGAGAGCACCCACAGGGAGTGAGACGCCAGGGAGCCAGACCCCTCCCCCACACCTCAGGAAACTGAAGGTTATAATTCTAGACTCACAACCCCCAGAATAAGAAAGCTGGGACAGAAAGCCCTGAGATCCACAGATAGAAATTCGTTGTAAAGCCAGCAAAAGGCAAACCAACATGAAGAAGAACACAAAAAAACCGAGGACAATAGATTCTTTTTATGGAGACAGGCAGGATCAAAATATCGACATAGAAGAAGATAGCAATGACACGGTAGATACATCAGATACCTCAAAAGCTAATATGATCTGGTCTCCAGCCCAAAAAGCACTGCTGGAAGAGCTAAAAGAGGATTTTAAAAACCAAATTAGGGAGGTAAAAGAAAACATGGAAAAAATGGAAAAGTCCCTAAAGAATAAGATTGGCGAAATGGCTATGGAGATTCAGAATCTAGAGAGAGAAAAGGACACCCTGAGAGGTGAAATCAACCAATTGAAAATGGAGGCTCAAAAGCAAGATGTAAACACTAACTCATTTAAAATTAGACTTGAGCAAGTAGAAGCTAATGAATCTATGAGGCATCAAGAAGTAATAAAACAAAACGTAAAGAATGAAAATATAGAAAAAAATGTGAAATATCTGATTGGCAAAACTACTGACCTGGAAAATAGATCCAGGAGAGACAATTTGAGAGTTATTGGTCTACCGGAAATCCACGATGAAAAAAGGAGCCTTGACAGTATCTTCGAAGAAATTATCAAAGACAACTGCCCAGAGGTCCTAGAACCAGAGGGCAAAATAGTCATTGAAAGAATTCACCGATCACCCCCTGAAAGAGATCCCAAACTGAAAACACCAAGAAATATTATAGCCAAATTTCAGAGCTATAAACTCAAGGAGAAAATACTGCAAGCAGCCAAAAAGAAGCAATTCAAATATCATGGAACTACAGTCAGGATCACGCAGGATCTCTCAGCTTCCACATTAAAAGACAGGAGAAATTGGAATATGATATTCCGAAGGGCAAAGGAGCTGGGACTACAACCAAGGATCAACTACCCAGCAAAACTAAGCATAATTTTCCAGGCAAGGCGATGGACATTCAATGAAATAGGGGAATTCCAGACCTTCCTGATGAAAAGGCCAGAACTCAATGGAAAATTTGATCTCCAAATACAAACCTCAAGAGAGACATAAAAAGGTAACCAGGGGGAAAAACCCCACAAACTTCATTAACAAATAAGGTTAGGTTGTTTACATCTTTATATGGGATTATATCATCTTATGTATGTTTTTTATGTATATATATATATATATATATATATATATATATATGTATATATATATATATATATACATATACATATATAAGTCATTCTTGTGAATGGTACAACTATTGTGACAAATGAAAGGGATATACATAGGTTGTGAATGCCTGTATAAATTAACTGATGTAAAGATATAAAATATAAATAAGAGATATAAAGGGAGGGCTATGAGGGAAGTGGTAAGGAGGTTGTAGAAAAGGGTAAATTACACCAAAGGAAGTGGCAAAAAAACATATTATAGTAGAGGGAAAGAAGGGAGGGAGAAGAGCAGTATTTGAGCTTTACTGTCATCTGATCTAGTTCAAGAAGGGAATAACATACTCTGAAAGTTTAGAAGTTTTTCATCTGTAAACTTGATGAGGATTTGAACTAGCTTATGTTTAAGTTTCCCAGCTACTCTAAACCTACGGCGATCACTGAAGTCTCCATTTAAATAATAACTACAGTAATAATAGCTAGCATTTATACAACACTTTAATGTTTGGAAAGTCTTTACATAATTTAACTCATTTAATCAATGAGGGAAGGGAAAAGGAGAAGAATAAACCTTCATATAGTACCTACTGTGTGCTAGGGGCTGTGCTAAACAGCTCTTTATAATTTTTGTCTCATTTGATCACAATGCTGAGTAAGTGCAATTATTGTTCCTATTTTCCAGTTGGGGAAACTGAGGCAAACAGAGGCTAAGCGACTTGCTCAATGTGGTGTAGCTACTAAGCATCTGAGTACAAAATTGAACTCAGGTCTTCCTGACTCTCAGCTTCACTCTCAACCCATTGTACCACTAGCTGTCTCAATCATAACCTTCAAAGTCAAAACCCAACAGAATCCCTAATAGTAGAAGTGCTTGAACCTGTGGGGCAGGAATATTTTTGGTTGTGGGGAGGCAGCTTTTCCCTGCATGGCCCCACACCCTTATACTAGGTGGGTGCTTACAGATAAAACAGGCCTTGTTTATAGTATAGTTTAAAGACTTTCAATGCATTACTCTCAGATAACAAAAACTTTAGTCAATACCCTGGGAGAATTAATTGATTAATACCTGACCTACCAAGTACGGTAGGTAGCAACAGGCTCAAAGATCTCTACTGTTTAGCCTATAACACCAGAGAATCTATTTATTCACTAGTCTTCACAACAAATATATATTATGTACCACTTATGGTCAAAAATTCATTACTAGAAGTTTGGCTGCTTTTTGCCTATGCACCAAATTAAATGACTAGCTGGGATAGTTAAGTGGCTCAGTGGATAGAATGCCAGACCTGGAGCCAGGAAGACTCAGCTTCCTGAGTTCAAATCCAGACTCAGACACTTACTAGCTGTGTGATCCTGGGCAAATCATTTAACTCTGTTGGTCTCAGTTTCTTCATCTGTAAAGGGAGCTGGAGAAAGAAATGGCAAACCACTCCAGTATCTCTGCCAAGAAAACCCTAAATAGGGTCACAAAGAATCAGATACGACTGAAACAAGTCAAAAATAAATGACTGGCAGTTGGTTGACCTTATTTTTCCCGTATCAATGAAAGAATACCCATACTTGTGGAATCATGGCTCTACGGAAATTTCACAGATCCCATTGTATCCCAGAGAGAGGGGAGAGAGGTGTTCTGGCCCTTTTGGGTCTCAATTTCTGCATCTGTAAAATGTTATTGATGGTGCTACAAAAAGACCATTTACCTCATTGGGGCATTGTGAGGGAAACAATTTATGGACCTTAAAGTACTATCGTAATAATAATGACTATGGCTAATTAATTAATCAAGACGGTTATAGCTGGGTGAAAGAATCATTGGAGGTCATCAAGTGAAGGCTAAAATATCATAATGGAGATTCCTGCCCATAGATGTGTCAGACCTCTGGGGTCCCTTCTAATTCTGAGATCTGATGAAATAAATACTAGCTCTTTCTCTTCACTTTTCAGCATGGTAGGGAAAAAATAAAATATGTTATAAGCCTGGAAAGTATAGAATCCCTAAGGAAATAAGCCTCCATAGTCAACTTGAAATCCAGATTCCTGTCACCTTAATGTATGTGGCAATCCTTCTTTCTACTGCTCCAATATAGTCTGTCTCAGGAACAAGGATATCCCAAGCTATTTTGGAGGCTTATAATAACATGAGTGATTGTGCAAATGTTGGATCCTGGCTTGTAGGCTGCTCCCTGTATACACCACAGAGTTAGACTGGGATTTACTCCAAAGGAAAGGATTTTGAATATAGTTCCTTCAATTCGAATCAACTGGCATTTATTAAGTGCTCACAATGTATAAGACACTGTGGTACCTGTGGGAAGACAAAAATGAATAGGAAAAAAAACATTCCCTTCCGTTCTGGGACCCTACATTCTTTTGAGTCAAGTCAACAATCATTTATTAAGCAATTACTATGTGCCAAGCGGAAAGAAAGATAATCCTTGCCTTCAGCAAGCTTATATTCTAATGGAAGAAAACACAAGGGATATGAGAAGAGAAGATCTCTGGCCAAGGGCCATCATAGAGAAAGTCCAATGAAGATGACTCAGCATGGAGTCCAGAGAGGAAGGAAGATAAGGTTGACCTGGGCTTTCTCCTTAAATTGGACATTCTGAGACCAGCCAATAAGAGGGAGAGACAATGGGGGTGGGTGAGGGTTACTTTCAGTGTAAGAAGTAGTCCAGGGATAGAGTGAGCATCCAAGGTGAGGAGTTTTCTATGGCATAGTAGAGTCAATAGTGTTACCTGAAGATGGGACAACATATAAACAGGTCAGAAAATGCAGATAATTTTAGGATAGGGAAAGTGCTAGTAACTAGAGGAATCAGAAAAGGCTTTCCCAGGAGATGGCACCTAAGCTGAGCCTTGACTAAAGTGAAGGATTCTAAGAGGAGAGCATTAGGAAAGAGTACATTCCACACATAGGAGCAGGAAATGGAATTCTGAGTCCAAAAATGGCAAGTGGCACAGAATGAATGAAGGGGAACAGTGTGAAATAAGTCTAGGAAGGTAGACAGGTGTCAACTTGTGAAGAGCATTAAATGTTAATCTAAGAATATTACATTTTTAACCTAGATGCAATCATACTCTAGATTCTTGCACAAAGGAGCAACATGGTTAGTCAGTCAGTCAATAAATATTTATTAAGCACCGATTATTATACGAAGCGTTGGGGATACGAAAAGAGGCAAAAGACCATTCCTGCCATCAAAGAGCTTATAATCTAATGGGGAATGACATACAAACAGATATATACAAACAAACTGTATAAGGGTAAATAGGATATAATTAACAGAAGGAGAGCACTGGAATTAGAGGAGGCTAGGGAAAGCTTCCTGTAGAAGGTCTGGGAGGTCAGTAGGCAGAACAAAGGAGGAAGAGTGTTCCAGGCCTGGCTCCGGTCAGAGACGATGCCTAGAACCAAGTGCTAGAATGTCCACTTTGGAACAGCCAGGAAGCCAGTGTCGCTGGATCGCAGGGTACACTTTTTTTTTTTTTTAACAATCCAACCATGTTGGCTTCCTTGCATGTATACTATCTCCAGGTTCTGACCTGGCCTTAACCTCTGCCTGAAATGTTCTCTTCAGTCACTTCTGCCTCTTAGAACCCTGATTCAATCAAGGTAATTCCTTGACCCAAAGGCCACCTTCTGTATGGTATCTCCCCCCACCTTCCACCCCAAGCTACTTGCGCTTTCCTCTACGAGGTTACCATGTATCTACTTCACATGCATCTTGTATATACCTACTTGTATCCTCTATTAGAATACAAGCTTCTTGGAGGCAAGGACCATGTCCTTCTTTGTATTCCAGAACTTAGCACAGTACCTGCCTCATGGTGAATAATGACAGCTAACATTTACAGAGCATTTACTATGTGCTAATGATTACAATGTGTAAATGATTCATAAATGTCTTTTATCAGTGAGCCAAACCTTGGTATGGTTGTTGTCCTTTGTTCTCAAAGAGGACCAAAGTGACATCACTAAGTCAGGTTACAATGCATCCAACTATGGATGATCAGATCAACACAAGCTTGGAAGGCTCTACCACAGCTCAGGCACAATTAGTCCATGTGAACATTTGAGGTGGATTCTCTAAATTTATGCATCTTGTGTTTCTTTTGTGCTACTTCAATTCTGCTTTGCTCATAGAGCACAGGACCTTCTCTGATGAGGGCCCGCCATGCTGAGCAGTTCTTTGTGAGTGTCTCCCATGTCACACAATCAATTTGGAATTTCTAAAGAGAGACCTTGAGAGTGTCCTTGTATTGCTTCTTCTGCACCATGTGAGCACTTGCCCTGTGTGAGTTCTCCATAAAATAGTCTTTTAGGTAAGCGTACATTTGGTGTTTGAACAATGTGACCAGCCCATTGTAGTTTATGCAGTAGAGTTTGAATGCTTGGCAGTTTAGTTCCAGAAAGGACTTCAGTGTCTGCTATCTGATTCAGCCAGGTGATCTTCAGAATCTTCCTAAGACAATTCAAATGGAGAGCCTAATAGGCATTAGCAAAGAGAAGGGGTACCTTTTCATCAAGGACTGAATCAAAAGAGGAGAAAATAAGAGATAGTATTGAAGGATTTTGAGGCATGAATCACGGGAGAAGAGAGAACTCATAATAATTGACATTTCTATTGTGATTTAATAATTTATCATCTCAATTGATTTTCACAACTATGAAAGCTAAGTGTTTTGATTGTTATTATCCCACTTCACAAATAAGGAAACTGAGACTCAGAGTTTAAATGTGTCACCTAGCTAGTATCAGAGGTAGGATATGAATCTAGGTTACCCTGACTCCAAGTCAAACATCCTATTACTCCACACTGCCCCATAGTGGTGATGCCTTAAGACAAAGAGGGAGGAACCCCTCCCCTAGTGGCTGGTCTCAGTAACCTACAGGTTACTCTACCCCATAGGTGCTCTCTTTTACTAAGAAGCAGCTGAAAAAAGCAAAACCACTACCAGAGCCATTATTATTCAAAAAAAGAATTCCCATTCCTGCTACAAGCCTTCATCCCAGTTTGCAAATCTCATATAAAGAGAGGTCCTCTAGAGCCCCTGTAGAACTTTTAGCAGACCAGACAAACTACCTCCTTTGGCCAACCATCCAAGTCCTCCAGAAAATCCTGCCCTCGTTTTCACCTTCTCTGTGCTTCTAAAAGCTAATCCTCTCCCTTACCACATCCAATTTTGCTTTTGCTCAGATTTTTTGTTCCTCCAACTCCCCTAATGAGCTCTACTCAATAAAAAGCTGTCATCATAATTATCATCATCAATAACAACAACAACACCCTCACCATCATAATGAGCTGTGCCACTTGAATGCCTCTCCAATACTGGAGTGAACCCTAAACTGAAGATAGATGGACCCTATCTTCTTAATAAAGTAAGATGTGAAAGCTAAAGAGAAGTTATAAAATAGGACCCTACTACTAAGCCTGAAGAAAAAAGGGAATGTTTAGAATAGCATCTGTGGGAAATAAAAAACAGCCAGTCAGGGGAGAAGAAAAGGATTGCCAGGCAGTAGTAAGAGCCCAATCAAGATTAGATTAAATTGATTTATAGTTGGTCATACCAGCAGAGTTGTGTATTTTACTCCATCATTATTAGGCAGTCCTTGACTTGAAACCCCCCGAAGGACGAATGTGGTGATGGTAAACCAGAGTTAGGGCTTGGCAAGACAGGAAAGGTAACAGGACAAGAGGACAAGGTATTCCAAGGAAATACTTAGTAAATGATTTTGTGCTCATTCATTCCTCATATAATTCAATGAAACAGCAAGAATTGCATAGGTTGTATATACACAAATAGCAGTAAATAAAGGTTTTCAAATCTAATCCCTAAGCATTCAATTATAAAGAAGACAGTAGGGTTATTTCAGTGACTCAGGGTAAAGCAACTGTAGCCTCTTGGGCAGCAAGGTCCCATGGGTTTGGGGTAGAAAGCCTTCATTCTCATGGATAAAGTGAAAATAGTGAGAAAGAGCCCTGGATTTTTCAATATCACAGATGAAAAAGCCTTAGAATAGGTCAGTGCTGGAAGGTACCTTACAGATTATCTCGTTCAAAAGCCTCATACTCCAGAGAAGCTTATTAAGGTTCAGAGTTGAACAGCAACTTCCCCACATCAAAAGGCTGGCTAAGGGTAGAGTCAGGACAAGATCCTACTGAATTACACATTTCATGTAAGAAGAATAACACTTGAATCAGGAGTCAAGAGACCTCACTTAAGAAAAATTCTGAGAGTGAGATGATTGGTGTGTTTGACCCCAGTTTGACTTCTCTCACATGCTGGTTATATTTTAAGCAAGTCTCTACCTATACCTTCATTTCCTCATTGGAAATTTGTTGATATTACTCAATGGGCTGTTTGGGCAAAATAACCAATGATTTTTTTTTAAAGAAAGAGCCCCTGATTTATAGTCACGAGATCTTAGCATGAATTTAGATTTGTAAGAAACAGACATCATGAAGTCCAATGCCCTCATTTTACAGATGAGGAAACAGAGACTTGCAGAAGTTAAATGACTCACCCAAAGTCATGCAGGTAGCAAATGGTAAAGCTTGGCTTCCACCCAGGTCCTCTGACCTTATGTATCCAGTGCTCTGGGAGACCTAAGTTTAAATTCCTGCTCTGCTATTTATTTCCCGTGTGACTCAAAGCACAAGTCTGAGCATGCCACCCCCCTCAACATATTTAATAAACTCCAGTGGCTCCCTATGACCTCCAGGATCAACTATAAAATCTTTTGTTTGAATTTTATAGCCCTTCAGAACTAGCCCCTTCTTACCTTTCCAATCTCTTTTTACCTTATTCACCTTCATATATTCTATGCTTTAGTTACACTAGCCTCTTTGCTGTTCCTTGCCAAAGATACTCCATCCTCCAACAGTAGGTATTTTCCATGGCTATCCCCCATGCCTGGAATTCTCTCCCTCTTTTCCTCCACCTCTTGACTTCCTTCAAGTCTCAGCTAAAATCTCACCTTTTACCAGAACCCTTTCCTGATTGTCCTTAATTCTAACGACTTCACTTTGTTGGCTATTTCCAATTTATTCCATACATATTCCATAGCTTGCTTGTTCATAGTCATTTGCATGTTGTCTCCCCCATTACACTGCGAGTTCCTTCTGTTGTCTTTTGCCTTTCTTCATATTCCCAGTGATGAGCACACTGGAACCTAGTAGGCTTGAAAAAATAACTTCACTGCTCTAGTCATCATTTTCTCCTCTGCAGAGCAAATAGTTGTGGACTGGATGCCCAAGGTCTTTCTGAGCTCTGAATCCTTGATTCGGTACATGGTCTTGTGATTTTGAATGTGTAAAATGTTATAACAATGATGCAGAAGAAGCTTGGAAAAATGAGTCTCTTGATAAGTTTTCCTTCATATTATCTTGGAAATGCCTGTGTGTATGCGTACATGTGTGTATGCGTGCGTGCCTGTGTGTGTTTAAGAACTTCCCCTTTCCCCCTCCCCAAGTAGCTGTTCTTGGGACAGAAAGTTCCACAGACCACATTGTACCACAGGAAGGAGAAAGGTGATTCAAACAACCATTAGCTCTTCCTCTTCACTCATGAGCTGGATAAAGAAATTAAAAGAAATTTTAAATGGCAACAGGACCCAGCCGTTCCTGGATTTCTCCCACACAAAAGCAACCAAACAGGTTTTGATGGACAGCAGACTACCAAGGGGAGGGGGGCCATCTTGCCTGGGAGAACAAGAGAACTGAACAGGGCACTTCTTTACTGCCTCTGTCTGTGGGATAGGAGAAGCCATTGTGAGTTCAATCCCAGTTTTTGGCTTTGGTGCACAAATCAAATACCTGAATCAAATTATTGGGTGCAGCTGTAAAAATTGTGATCCTGAAACCTGATTACAATTTCTGCAAAAGGTCAGTGACAGTATACAAAAAGATATTCCTTTTTTCTAATAAAAACACTTGGGGAAACAAAGGAGACTTTTTCCTCTAAACTCAACCAGTCTGTGCCTTTTCCCTGGGAAGGAGGAGGGGCCAGCCAAGCAAACCGCAGAGAACGCAGGGGTTAGGACAGCTGGGATGGGCTCCATCAGAAACTCTTTGGACAATCCCTTTACAGACACATTGTCTTTCTCTCTTCTTCAGCTGTCAGCCCTCTCACCTCAGCAAGAATTTCAATATGTCTGATCCTAACCCAAGAGGACTGTTCCAGTAAACAAACATTTAGACTTATCATGAGCCTTTCAACATACATTTTCTTCATGGTGAAATTAGCCAGCCTTCCATGATCTTATACTTTGAAAGTTTTCATTTGGGAGTAAACAAGATCCTTTGATTTTCCAGCAAGGTATGTCGGAAAGAGATATTTTTGTCCAACATACAAACAGGGGGATCTCCTGTTTTTTGTATAACAGTAGTGCCTGTTTAGACAATGAAGCAGTAGTTGGACTTTCATGTCATAGCCAGCAATTATACATAAACAAACCGTCATGAAGGGCACAATTTGAAACAGATGTGACCAGGTAGAGGTATGTCATCCTGGCTGTGATGTACCAGCCAGGCAGATGGGTGGATCATGAGGACAACATCAGAGCACACCGAATAGGCACGTAGTAAATCCTTGCTGACCTGTCTTGCCTCCATGATGGGAACAAATGTCAGGAGTGCTCTGGGGCTCACATAATGGATGATGATGTATTAAATTTAATAATCACAATAAAATGATAATAATGAAAAAGTTTCAAAGTGTAGAAAACTGGCCAAAGAAATCAAAATCATGTGTGAACAGGATGAGGTAAATATCATCCACATCACCCTGCTGGCTACTGGAGTTGTCCCAAAGATGCTTTCACTGAGCCTGTGGAGAATGAGCCTACATTCTAATACTTTTATTTAACAGCAAAGAGGAAATAAATTACTTTATTTTACCTACTCAGCACCCTGTAAAGTAGGCTGTGTAAGCACTACCATCATAATTTTATAGAAGAAGCAAATTAAGTTTAGAGGCAAAGAGAATTGGCTGAGACCACAGAATCAGATCTCTTAAGTCCATATCTAGGGCTAATCCCACTATGTCAGATTTCCATCCCACACTAGAATAGGAAGCTTCTCCAAGGGGTGAGCTCCCTGTTACTAGAAGTATTAAAGCAGATGTTAGGTGACCAGAGGCTATAGTTGGGTTTTCTACTTTGGGAAGAAGGTTGTGGTAAGTAACCATTAAGATCCCTCCATGATTGGCAGCTTGGCTTGACTCCCATTCCTTCTCTCAATGCTTCTTCATAGTGTCTACATGAACATGTAAGGTTTGATGCCCAGAGAAGGGCTTCACCACTTGGTCATAAATATGACATACTTTTAAAAATAAAATTGTATTATAATATTTTGTTTTCACATCACACAAATTTCTCAATGTATGCCTCTCCTTCTGCTTACCAGAGAGCTACTTGTGTCCCATAACAAAAAATAAAAAAGGGGTTCAGTGATGCTAAACTTGATGTTAGATGAAGTGTCCCACACCTGTGAACTCCAGCCTCTGCAATGACCAGAGGAGATGTCTTCTCATATTTCTTCTTTGGGGCCAACCTAGGTCATTACAATTTCAAAATATCCAGTTTGGGTTATTGGGTTATTATTCTTTCCTATTGCTATGGGCAGTTAGGTGGCACAGTGGATAGAGCCCTGGGCTTGGAATCAGGAAGATTCATCTTCATGAGTTCAAATCCAGCCTCAGGCACTTACTAGATGTGTGACTGTGGGCAAGTCATGTAACCCTGTTTGCCTCAGTTCCTCATTTGTAAAATGAGATAGAGAAGGAAATTGCAAACTCCTCTAGTATCTTTGCCTCAAAACCCCAAAAGGGGTCATAAAGAGGTGGACGTAACTGAACAGCTTCCTATCGCTATACGTTGTTGTCATTTTATATATATTTATATACAGTTTTCCTGGTGCTGTTTCCTTTACTTGAATGCAATATAATTAAAGGTATATATAGAATCGATGCCTGCAGAGGGGTGTGAGACAGAATTTTATGTAGGGGAGGGGATTCCATGAGTGATATCTATAATACTGTAGGACAGCAGTTCTTAAAATGTGTTTGGCAGACCCCTGGGTTTCCCTGAGACCTTCGCAGAAAATCTACAAGGTCAAGAAATATTTTCATAATAACACTAAGACATTATTTGCCTATTAAAACATGCTTCCCTTTCCCAACTATATTTCAGTGTGAGGCCAAATTTTCTTCATATACTTCAACCAAAACAATGCTTCACAACAGATAGAATGCAGAAGCAGATATGAGAGTCCAGCTGTCTTCCATTAAGCTAGACATTAGAGAGATTTACAAAAGCATTTAAAACAATACCACTCTTTTCACAAAATTTCTTGTTTGGGAAAATGCAGCTATTTTTCATTAAAAAGATGTTATTTGTGCAAAATATGATGGGTTTATTATTATTTTTAAATGAATTAATATTTTAAAATTGATCTGTTTCAAACTCCAACATAGGTAAATACTGATAGCTATAACCCACATAAACAAAAGCTTATTCACGTACTCAATAATTTTTGAGAGGCTAAAGGGATCCTGAGACCAAAATGTCTGAGAACTGCTACTGTATGATACCTGCCTTAAAATAAAATATCCTCAAGCATTGATGGAAGTTACATTGCACCAGACTAAGTAAACTGTAAGCTGAGATCTTACAGTGATAATAGAAATCAGTGAAAAAACCATCATATGACTTTGAAGCAGTGATCCTAAAAGGGAATTTTTACCTTCTTTTTGTGGTTACATGAGTTTTTTAATTAACTCCTGTTCCTATTTTCATTGGCTCTTAACATCCCATCTCTTTCTGTCTCCATGCATTACTTTGTATTCCTCCATGTATTCCATGTATTCATTGTCTTGTTGGTCATTCATTCTTTGCTGGTGTAAGGAGGGAGAGTTGGAAGAGCAACACAAGTCCACATCCACAGTTCAATGTATGTTGCATGTATAGATGAAGGTGAATAGATAGCCTTTCTTCATGGAGATTACCCTGGCTACTTGTCTATCCTGAGAGGGTATGACAAAGAGAAAACTCACAAGACTTCTGTTCCAGTCTCCTCAGTTAGTCAATAAACATTAAGTTAATTATGCAGGCTCACTGCTAAGCTCTAGGGATACAAAGAAAAACAAAAGTCGTGTCTGACTCTTCATGACCCCTTTTGGGGTTTTCATGGCAAAGATGTTGAAGTGATTTACCATTTCCTTCTCCAACTCATTTTACAGGTGAGGAAACTGAGGCAAACAGGGTTAAGTGACTTGCCTGGGGTCACACAGTTAGTACATACCTGAGGCCAGATTTGAACTCATGAAGATAAGCCTTCCTGATTCCAAGCCCAATGCTCTGTCCAGCGCTCCCTGCCCTCAAGGAGCTCACAGTCTAATGGGGGGAGACAACATGTAAACATCAATGGATGACAAAGTACAGACTGGATAAACTGAGGAAGGCACTAGTATTGAGGATCAAGAAAGGTTTCCTATTGTTAAGTGGGATTTTAGATGGACTTACAGGAAAGCATGGAAGCCAGGAGATGGAGATGAGGAGGAGGATTCCATACATGGGGGACAGCCGGTGAAAATTCCCAATCAGGAGATGGAGTGTCTTGTGTGAGGAGCATCAAGGAATCCAGAGTCATTATGTTGAAGTTGGAGAGAGGAGCGCAGGTAAGATGTAAGAAGAATGAAAAGGCGTGGTTAAGGAAGGGACAGGTTATAAAGGACTTTGAATCAAATCATCTAAGCCCTACCAGGAAAAATGCATAAGATTCAGCTTGTTAGGCTTCCTGCCAACCCACTAGACCAGATGTTCTTTAACTTTGAAAACCACTAGCTAAGGAAAGTATCCAAGCTCCAATTCAATTGGGGGGACAAAGGCATAAAAGGTGTGAAGGTTCATGAAAGAATACAAGAATCTTCAACAGCTTCTGGTGGTCAGGTCATTCTGGACAACCTTTCCCCACTTCACCCCTTCACCTTTTACCTGCTGAGAATGAATTGAGTCCAAAGTCCCTCCACAGGATTGAAAAACTTCCTACTGGGGATGAGTGAACCTCAGAAGCTTCATAGTTGAGTTTCATTGGCCTGGATCAGCAACTAAAGGGTTGGGGGTTTATCTAAAGCCATCCCAAACCTCTTGAATTTGAACAAATCACACTAGAAAACTCCCCAAAACAAGCTTCCAAGTGAGATTCCTGGCACATCTGCTCCGGGTCTGGGCCAGAAACATGAGGGTCCAGTTTCTCCTTCCCTTCAACACCTCCCCCATGCATTTTTTTTGCCTGCACACAGAGCTCTCATTGACTTCAAAGTGGGGTGCAAAGGAGAACAAGGGCCTGGCTGTTGGAGAATAGTTCTCCCGCTAGATCAGAGCATGTAGCTTTTTTTGCCCTGGCAAAACCCCAGCTGTGAAAGGTTATGAATCAGGGTTGGGGGCCTGCAGGGGGCAAGTGAGGGGGAGGCTTGCCATTGAGCTATTTAAGACCCTGATTAAAAAACCCCACATTGAGGGGCTGTTTCCAGAATGACCAGGAGTATAGGATGAAAGATTTCTCTACTGAGCAGTATCCAGTATTTCATCTAGGACTGTGTTTTCAGAGGTTAAGCCTGGAAGACCAAGTAGAGTCAGCATTTCGCTTTCCATGAGGCCTTTTCAGAAAATGCAGACCACCCACACTTTGTGTGGCTTCCCTTGCTGTCAGATTCAAAGGAAAAACAACGCAAATGACGGCAGCATGTTCGTGGCCCTTGAGGAAGGTTAAGACTTTCCTTCATTGCAGAGATCTGCTCCAACTAGCTAACTAGCCTGACAATGGCAAATCACAGTCTTCAGTGGCTCCCTGGAGGAGTCGTTCTTTTGAGTTGAGCAGATACAAGCATAGGCTAGTAGAGGTGGAAGAACATCCAAGATCATCTCATGGATTGCCCTCTTTCCATGGGACACAGCTAGAAGTAGTTGAGTCCTGACCCTTGATCCTCTTATTAGAAGGGAAGCCACCCATTTGGGCTTCAAGTGGCCTTAGGTAGATCCAAGGGTTTGGTTTGTTTGTTGTTTTTTTTTTCTTTTTCTGAGAAGTGTGATTCATGAGGTTTAGAGTTGAAGGAGCTTTAGAGATCATCTAACCCAGCAATACTTAACCTGGGATTTGTTAACTTTTTTAAAAAAGAATTGATAAATGATTTTTCAATATAATTGGTCTCCTTTGTTGTCCTATGTATTTTATTTTGTGCATTTAAAAACATTTTTCCTTGAAAGGCTCCATAGCCTTTACCAGATTGCCAATGAACTCCGTCACATACACACAAGCAGAGAGGAAGAGAGAGAGAGAGAGAGAGAGAGAGAGAGAGAGAGAGAGAGAAAGTTAAGAAATCCTGATCTAGTCCAACCCCCTCATTCTACAGATAAGGAAACTGAGTGCCTGAGAATTTAGGTGACTTACCAAAGGCCACACAGAGAATAAATGACATATAAGACTCCTGAATCCAAGTCCAGAGACTTTCCAGTTCAGTGCCTTTTCCATTAGATCTCACTGTCTCTCCGTTTTCTTTGATACTTTTTAATCCACCACAGTGGATAATAGGAAGACATGATCCTGATAACCTCATTTCCTCATGCTCGAAACCAGAATCATTCAGCCAAACAGGAAGTGGATTTTTAAAATTTTATTATTATTTTTTAAAATTTCCCCCCCTCTCCATCCTACCCCATTATTTTTTCCTATTATTAGATTCAGGGAAAACTGGATCAAATGAACAAGACCAATCCCAGGTAAAGTGCCCTTTGTTCTTTTCAGATAGAAACATCAAAGATTTAGGAGTTCACCAAAGAAAGCAAAGTCCCTGCAAATTGATTTCAACTTTCATAGAAGGAATTCAGTGCTGTTTGCTGATAGAAGCCCTGCGCATGGATGTCTTTCTCTTTCTGGGATGTCCAAGATATCCCAGGTATTAGTGGCATGGTTACCCAATCCTGCATAGGTACTCAATGTATGGTATAGGGTTATGAGATATGACAATGACACCAAGTCCTAAGGACTTACAGGGGATCTTGGGAAAAAAAACATAAAGACATAACCCTCAAAGAGCTTGTCAACCCTCTGGCCCCCAAGAAGGGAACTGAACTTGGTGTTGCTGTTTGGGCAACCCTCTACGATTACAATGAGTCCTTTCCCACAGAGCCCTGCACAGACTCTCCAAAATTCATAGTACCACCCTGTAGTTTAGATCCACAGCCCCCAAAATAGATGTATTTGGAGCTTGCTGAACAAACAAACCCTTTCACATTAGACCTGTAAAGTCTGAGTGATTCATGGGCTTTGATCACCAAGGAGGATGCTGTAATGGCATCATGTAGCTTGTCCCATTCTTTCTTCAGGAAGGATGCTGCACTGGGCAGTCTCTCTCGAGTTGGTTTGATGCTTAATACAAAAAACTTGTGAACTTGGGGTTACTCTCAAGGCAAACTCCAAGATGGTATTGTCAGGAAATCTCTCTTCTCTACTAAAAGTCTAGACTCTGGAATCATGCAGCCTGGAGAATTGAAAATCCTCAACCCCAAATGGGGTCATGAAGAGTCAGACATGACTAAAACAACTCAACAACAAACATCTTTTACATAAGAGGTTGGATTTCAGGAAGAATGTCCTTGAATTCCCCTCTCAGGTCACATGCAAGCACATCTCTTACAATGCCATGTGCTTCTTCTTCTATAAGTTGCTATTGTTAGGGGTTAAAGGATCCAAATATTCTTGTCCACCCTCACTGTACTTTGGAAAGAAGAGCAAAGGAAATGGCAAGGTCAAGTACTCATGATCTATGAGATCTAAAGAGTACAACCCATTGGTTTTCCGTGAGAAAGGGTGGAAACTACTCTTTCATCAACTAATTACTAAGTCTCCTGTGAACTTTTGTTTAATTGGGGAACCCTTCAATTTAATCAGGGACTCAGAGTGAGTCACATAGGAGTTCTCTGTGTCGCATCAATCTGATTGGGAGACTCTTCGATTTGCTGATCTCCAACCCCCTCCCTTACTTTCCCCCCAAAAAAGTGAAAGACTGAGTCACTAGTTATGCAGTAAGTCAACTTAACAGCTATTTTAGATAGACTCTCTACTCAAATCCTTCTCTGATACCATGCTGTGCTTTAGTGGTATAACCTTGGGTCTTAGAAGGTACAACCTATGGAATGGGAAAGGCTTTGAACAGGGACCCAGTGATTAAATGTGTGACTGTTAATTAAGGACCAACTCTGTGAAGTTCAGAAAGTTACTTCTTCCTACTCTGTTTTTCAGCCACAACAGCTGTCAAACAGGCCAAGTATTAAGAGCACAGAGGAAAGTCCGTCTGTCTCTGTGCAATGAAGACATAAACAAAATCACAGACTTATAAAGTTGAAGATGAGTAAAATGAGAACCAAAGAAATAAATTGACCAAGCCAGTGTCATATAGCTAGTGAGCCAGAAGACCTGGATTCCGTTACCTTTTCTCCCCCCCAGGCAATCAGTGTTAAGTGATTTGCCCAGGGTCACACAGCTAGTAAGTGTCAAGTGTCTGAGATCAGATTTGAACTCCAGTCCTCTGACTCCAAGGCTGGTTCTCTATTCACTGTGCCACCTAGCTGCTCCATGTGGGTTCCATTTCTGACCTTGTTCTTTATGACCTATGTGACTTTCAAAAAGTTATTTGGTTTCTCTGAACCTCAGGCTCCTCATCGATAAAATAAGGGGGTTGGTCTAAATAATCTCCAAAGTCCTATCTAGTTTGACAGCCTATGTTGGAATTCTTAAAAGAGCCAACATGAGCTCCCCAGTCTCCTGACTCCTAGCCTAATGCCCCTATCTTTTCTTAAATTAGCAGCTATATATTTGACCATATCCAATTAATTGCATGCCTTTCACTTGAGAGAGATGTGTTGAAATTCTTCTATAGTCCTATCTGTACGTATCCATGAAGAGAGTCTATGAACTCCCTAAGGGTAGGGACTGAGTCTAATCTATTTTCATTTCCCCCTTTGCTTGCCATGGTATTTAGCATGAATTTATACTGAGAAGTACAAGAAAACCAAACTAATTCAAGGAACTTTTGGAAGTTCCCATTTATGTTAACTAATTAATTTCATTCACTCATTTGCATGCATTTATTCAATAAACATTTGTGAAGCACCTGCTATGTTCAGATCATTGTGGTAAGTTCTGGAAAGATATAAAGTATAGTTAAGACATGACCCTTGTCCCATGGACCTCGCAGTCTATTAGGGGTGATAAAACAGAAAAAGGATAGCTAAAATATATAAGATTTATATAATTTCATTAGATAGATGCACAACAAAACAAAGTATAAAATATCTGAGGGGCAGATAAGAGAAAGCTTACTCAAAGTAGTGAAATTTGAATTGGGTTTTCTAAAATGGGTAGAAATTCAACAAGAGAAGAAGAAGTTTAGACTCTTAGGATAAGTGGCTGCCATCCTTAAATCCTCCTGGTTCTCTCTCTCTCTCTCTCTCTCTCTCTCTCTCTCTCTCTCTCTCTCTCTCTCTCTCTCTCTCTCTCTTTCTCCCTCTCCCTCTCCCTCTCTCGCTCCCTCCCTCCATCTCTCTCCCTCTCCCTCTCTCCCTCTCTCATTTGGAGGAGGGAAATTCGGCCTTATGCATCTACACGTTTCCTCTTGAAACTCAATTGAGTCTTTGGTCTAGTGATTGCAAGATATATGACTGTGACAGTAGTGATTAATTAGGGGTTAATAATAAAAAGGAATTTTTTTTAAAAGAAAGATCAGTGGTCAGAAGACATGGGTTCGAGTCATGATTCTGCCACTTATTAGAAAGATATATGGCCACAGTTAAGGTATTTCCCTCTGGGAGTCTCATTTTCTGCCTCTATAAAATGAATTATAAACATCATAGAATCAGAGATTTAAAAAACTGAAAGGTACCTTACAGGCTGAGTAATCTGAGACCCTTATTTTACAGGGCAAGAAACTGAAATCCATAGGTGTCAATTGACTTGCCCAAGGTCACATAGGTAGGAAAATGGCAGAGCTATGATCTGAAGGCCTTCTGATTAGAAATCTAAGGTTCATTTCCCTGTACCCTACTGCTTCCTTCCACCGAAGTCCTCAAGATCCTTTCCAATCCTAACAGTATATGATTTCTATATAGCCAACAGCTTCCAGGTGAAGAACAGAAGAACTTTAAAAAAAACCAATGCCCTCTACATCTGGGCTCTCACTTACCTTTCTGGTTCATCTTACTCCCTTCTATAGACTCCACATTCTGGCCAAATTGGCCCCTTTGCTCCTTCCCACACTCAGCATTCTATCTCCTATCTTGTTCTCTTCCCACAGGCTGTTCCTCGTATCTGTGAACACCCTTCCTCCACATTGCCCTCAAAATCTCAAGATTTTTTTACAGCTCAGCTCTCCTACAGAAAGCCTGTCCTGATTCCTCTGGTCCTTGGTGCCCTCACCCTCCTCAAAGTTCCTTGATATACTTGTATATTAACTATTTTATTAATATTAATTAATATTAAGTATTAATATACTTGTATATGTATTAAATTTACCCTTACCAGAATGTAAGCTCCTTTAGGCCATGAATGGTTTGGGGATCCCTAATATTTGCTTTCTATTCCTAGGATTTAACACAGGCTAAGTAAGATTGTTAACCCTTTAAAGTTGCTTTCTTTAGAAAAGCAGGTCAAAGAACCTGTGCTAGCAACCCTCCTGTATGCTGGTGTTATTGGTCTCACACCCCCACAGCAGCTGCTAGCAACATTGTTGTTACATCACCTTTGTGCAATGGTTTTCCTATCACTGCTTTTTTCATTCCTACTATTCAATTTTATTAGCCATTTCAAAGAACCAGCTTTTAGTTTTTTTTATTATCTCTACATTGATTTTTTTTGCTTCCAGTTTGTTTGCTTATTTGTTGACTTTCTAATTTTTAAATGCATATCAAATTCATTAATTCTTTTTCTCTTTTGTAAAAATGTGATTTTATTTTGCCTCTAAGAGTCCTCAAATTTAGTTGCATCCCAGAAATTTTGGTATGTTATTTATCATTTTCATTTTCTTTCACCTAATTATTCATTGTTTTTATGATTTGTTCTTTGACTCAGTCATTACTTAGAATTTTGTTGTTAAGTCTTCATTTACATTTGCTTTTTGCATTCTCTGAACTGATCGCTATTTTTAATGCATTATGGCCCTTTACCATTTTTGGCTTTTTCATTTGTTTGAAATATCTCTATGCCTTAATATAGCCAATTTTTTGTTAAAGTTCCATGCGACACTGAGCAATATGTATATTCTTTAGCAGTCCAATTTAGAAAACACCATAAATCTTTTAGCTCTAGTTTCTCCCACAATTTAATTCTATATGTTCCCTTTGCTTTTATTTCTGTTGTATCCAAAACTTAGAGGCACATTGAAATCTACTGTCTGTATGTTTTTGTAGTTTAGCTAATCTTTCCTTTATGAATTTGTATGCTAACATAGTTGGAGCATGTACATTTAATGTTGATATTGGCTTGTTGTCTATGGTTCCTTTCAGCATAATGCATGTATTATTTTTATCTTTTTTTTTTTTTTGCTTTGCTTGAGATCACCTTTGCAATTCCTTCTTTTTGGATTCACTTGATGTATAGTAAATTATGTTCTAGCCCCTCATTTGTATTCTCTGTGTCTTTGTTGTTTAGGTATATTTCTTGTAAACAACATATTATGAGTTTTTCCCACTTGTCCTATCTGTCACTCTTTTTCATTTTATTGGGTTGTTCAGTCTATTCACATGTAAAGTTCTTAGAGTTCAGTTTATATATTTCTACATTTGTTTCACATGTTTTTCCCCCAAAACTGGATTTTCCTACTTCTTCCTCTGTAAAAATGGTACTTTGTCTCTTCAGTTATTTTCAGTCATTTTTCAATTATTCAGTGACTCTTTTACTTACATGGAAGAGCCTCCCCACTATCACCACCATCTCTGAAATTCTACCCATCCTTCAAGAACACTGGCTATTTCCCAAACTTGTCACTGCATTGTTCATCTCCATTCCTTTGCACAAGATATTTCCAATGCTTGGAATGTACTTGTAGCTTAGATTCCCTAGTTGCCTTCAAAGCTCAAAGGTTATGTCCCTCATCAGCCAATCAATCAGCAAATTAAAAGATATTTATCAAGCTTCTTCTGCGTAGTAGGTAGCATCCTAGGAATTAAGGATGAAAACTTAAAGAATGAAGCAATCCCTCCTTACAAGATTACATTCTAATGGGGAAGACAAGTACATATATGATAATATACACAATAAATATTAAGATAATGAATATGAATAAAAATAAAGTAATTTGAGAGAGAAGAAACTAGAAGGGGGAACAGGAAAGACTTCACAAAGATGGCGGTAATCGAGCTGCATGTTGAAGGAAAAGAAGAGATGTATTCTGTGAGACAGAGGTAAAACAGGAGTGCATTGCAGGCATATGCCAGCACATGGAGATGAGAATGTCATTTGTGAAAGACAAAAAGAAAGTGACTTTGACTGGATTGCATGGAGAAGGAGTAATATCTGTTGAAGATCAAAAGGTCTATCAGGACCAGGTTGTACACAGCCATAGAAGCTAAACGAGGAATTTATCCTAGAAATGCTGAAAAACCATTGATTGAGAGGAATGGCACACTCTGATCTGAGTTTAAGGAAATCATTTTTGCGCTGTATGTAATAAAATGGACTGAACTAAGGAGACATAGAGTCCAGGAGACCAATTAGTGGTCTATTGCAATGATCTAGAGCTGATGAGGGCCTGAACCATCTATGCAAGGGATATTATGAAAGTAGAAACAGTAAGATCTGGAATTTGATTAGGTATCAGGAAAGAGACAGCAGGGAGCTTCTAATCTTTATAAAAATAGTTGGGATTTTTTCTAATAAAGAAATGGAGGGAGGGTGTGGAAAGAGAGAGAGAGAGAGAGAGAGAGAGAGAGGAAGAGGACAGGAGAGGAGGAAAGGAGAGAGAGGGAGGAAGAGAGAGAGAATGGGAAGAGAAAGAGAGAGAGGGAGTAAGGGAAAGAAGGAAGGAGAAAGGAAGGAGAAGGAGAGAAAGAGAGAAGGGGGAAGAGGAAGGGAAAGAGAGAGAGAGGAGTAAGGGATAATGTCAAAATTATAAACCTGGGAGACTAGAAGATGATGGAAATAGGAAAGTTTCAAAGAGGGGAGAGTTTAGGGAGGGAAATTCATGAGTTCAGTTTTGGACTGAACCATGTATGCAAGGAATATTATGAAGGTAGAAACACTAAGATTTGGCATTTGATTAGGTATCAGGTAAGAAACAAACAGACAGAGACAGAGGAGAGAGAGAAGTGGGAGAAAGGAGAGGAGAGAAGAAAGAAAGGAAAAAGAGAGGAGAGGAGAGAGAGAAAGGAGAAGGAGAGGAGAAAGAGGGAGGAAAGGAGCTTTTCTGATTTCCCTGGGTGGTCATACTCCATTAGATTATCTTGTATTTGTTTATCTATGTAAATGTTGTATTCTCTTTCCCCTGTAGAATGTAAGCTCCTTGAGGGCAGAGTTATTTTTGTCCATTTTGGTTTTGTATCCCCAAGGCCCAGAATAGTGTTTTGTATAGAGTTGACATTTAACAAGTATTTGTTGAATCAAATTAATTGAATGGCTTCAATGCCATATTCTCCATGGTCTTCCCTAATCTCACCACCACCACCAAGCCCAATTCCCACTCCTTCCCAAGAAAGCGTAAATGATTTTTTTCTTCCTCATAAATCACTATGTGCCTCTCTTAAGCACATGTACAAATCAACTTTATCATTAATGTTTGTCCTTTATCTAATTATTTATTTACCTATCTTATCTCCCCTGCTAGCTACTGGACAATAAGCCAAGGGTTCCATGGATAGATTTGGAGGGGGTGGGTGTGTCTCTGAACTTAGGTGGCAAAAAAATTACTTCTTTTTTTCAATATGTTTGGTTTCCTATATAATCCTAAGCATTTATTTTTGGATACAACAGAAATATAAGCAAAAGGGAACATACAGAATTAAATTATGGGAGAAACTAGAGCTAAAAGATTTATGGTATTTTCCAAATTGGATGCTAAAGAATATACATATTGCTCAGTGTCGCATGGAACTTTAACAAAAAATTGGCTATATTAAGGCATAGAGATATTTCAAACAAATGAAAAAGCCAAAAATGGTAAAGGACCATAATGCATTAAAAATAGCGATCAGTTCAGAGAATGCAAAAAACAAGTGTAAATGAAGTACATAATTCTTACAAGGAACCCATCAGCTTTACCAGACAAAGGAATCCATGACACAAAGTTAAAAAAAAAAACCTGTCATAAGCTTTCTTATAGCACAAGGACAAAGCCATTCACTTCTCCATCCCCAAAATTTAACACAGTGAACTAGCTGCATCCAGTAGGTGTTCAACAAAAGTTTGTTGAATTTCTCCATTGTTCAAAACATCCTACATCTGGCTGCCAAGGATGCTAGCTGCTACACTGCAAAGACTGTCTACCAGGCAGACTTAGTCAAGATGAGAGAAGGAAAAAAAAATAAGAAAAGGAAAAGGAGGTTCCTGGCAGGGATGACAATTTACATCAATTGTTTGAAATTAGACATGTCCACTCAACTTACTATGCATTTTTATGCAAGTAGTCAATGGTGCTATTAACAGCTGGACTTCAAAGTGTGGACAGGACAGGAGGGTTGAGGTCTGTACAGTGTTACTTTTTCATCCACATCATTAGCAAGCGTTGGTTTACATGACCATCAAGTGCTGATAAAGATGTCTGAATATTGTCACAGTAACTGCCTGCTAAAAGAGAGCAATTTATAGGAGAGCCAAGTGTAACACATTAGTCATGGACTATTAGAGGACGTTTAAGTTCTTTGCAAAGATCTTTTGAACTCAATTAGACTTTAAGTACAGGCAAATGCCAGGGTTGGGCGGGGAGCTGGAGGTCGCTGTTCTATTGTCTGGCTGTGTGCCACAATATTGATCCAGATAGTTTCCTAATGGAGATGAGAATACTACAATGACCCCCAAGGCACTTACTGGATGACAACAACACCATTGACAATAATAATTCACATTGCAATTCTGAAGCACCTTAATATAACAAAGAGTTTTATGGGCATCAGCTGCCTGTTGAAGCCTTTCTCTGGCTTCCAAGTCAAGCCCAGGTGCTGCTTCTTCCATGATGCCTACTCTGACCTCTTCCCAAAAGAAAATCGTCTCCTATATTTCTTAGGAGCAGGTAGGTGATGCAGTGGAGAGAGTGCCAGGTCTGGAGTCAGGAAGATCTGAGTTCAAATGTGGCCTCAGACTCTTACTAGCTGTGTGACTCTGAGCTAATCATTTAACCCTGTTTGTCCCAGTTTCCTCGTCTGTAAAAATGAACTGGAGAAGGAAATGGCAAACCACTCCAGTATCTCTGCCAAGAAAACCCAAATGGGGTTGCAAAGAGTTGGACATGACTGAATGACAAAATAACATTGCTTATACAACTTCTGTAATTATATTTTATTTAGACCCCTCCTTTTTTCTGATTATATCCGACCTTGTAACCTATTTATTATTTGTGTTAGCCATTATTAGACTACAAGAATTCAACAAACGTGTGTTGAGTTGGATCAGCTCCTCATAGGAAAGGACTCTTTTATTCATCTTTGTATTTCTAGCACTGGAATAAGTACCTTGTACCCGGTGGACATTTCTATAAAATGTTCATTAAGTTGATCCTCATAACAACCATATGAGGTAGGTAAGTAATAACCCACCTTTAGCTGACAACCAGAGGAGTCAATGATTTGCTAAAGGCTGACACGTGGAAGGGTCACAACTTAGACTTTTAATTCTCAATACAGAGATTTTTCCACTGTGCCATGCTGGGTTTAGGACCTATAAATTCCATTTCTGAGAGGCCACACTTCTATCTGTCTGTAAATATGATGGCAATCTCATCATTAGGGATAGAGACTGGCAATTACCTGAATGAAAAGGAGCTTCATACTTGAGTGGTTAACCAGGTAAATAGAAGAAAAAAATCTACTACAGGGAACAGTTTTAGGATTTAGGAGCCAAAGTAAGATAGCAAATGGTTCACAAGATACGTGTGGTATTTCTTCCCTGAAACTGGTTTGGAGACCATCTACTTGAATCATAGCAGAAGATTAATATGTTTCATGGACATAACATCTGAACATTTATTAGTCAATCAGCAAGCACATTTATTAAGTGGCTAATATCAGTTCAGCACGGTGCTGAGTCCTGGGGATACCAAGACATAACTAAAACAGTCCCTGTTCTCAAAGAGATTACATTCTACGAATGTACATATATTTATATCTCAAGGCCATCTCACCAGCAAATTGCTTGGGTCTGAACACATTCTTTCAAGCCATGTTTTGGCACTTCCCTAAATCCTTCATAACACAGTAGGCAGCCAGCATATTATTGTCATATTGACAAATACACATAGTATTTCAAGTTCTATGAAGTACTTTCCTTACAATATCCCTTAGAGGTGTGTATCACAATTATTGCTCACATGTCTCAGAGGGGTAAACTGAGACTCAGAGAGGTTTAGAAATTTGACCTATGTCTGACCTCTAGTGTCAGAGTTAGGACAGGAACCTGAGTTTCCGGACTCCAAGCCTTTCTACTTTTTCTACTCTTTCTACTTTTCTTGACATGTGGCAATTCATCTTGGTCAAGCTGTGGTCTACCATCACTTCCCTCTAAAAGACATTTCATGTCCTATTCTTCATGACATCTCCCACCTTTCAGACTTACTTCACATCAACCCACATTCCACACAAACTGGTCTTCTACTGTTCTCTCAAATATGGCACTTCACCCCTCACCATCTTGCCTTTGGGAGGGGGGGCATCTTCAGTCATCCTGATCTATTTCTTGCCATTGGACCCAGGTGGCTCCAGAGGAGAAAGTGAGGCTGGTGACTTTGCCCTCCCTCACTTAAATCCAATTGATTTACAAGTCATGGCATCACCTTCCTGATGTCATGGTCCTCTTCAAGAATGATGGGCAAACAACAACCTCTTGCCTTGGCATAAGTTGCCTTTCATGCCTGGGATGTAATCCTTCCTCACTGCATCTTCTTAGAATCTCTACTTTCCTTTAAAACATAGTTAAGGTGCCACCTTCTACGCTAGGCTTTTTGACATACACAGTCTGCCTCCCACAATTATTTGTTAATGTTCTCTACCTCTTTTACTACCTGTGTAAAGATGGGAGTCAAACAAGTCAATCAACCCACACACAGTTAAAAGTAACAAGATACCCTAGCTCTAATAGCTTTGTGAGGTGAGAACAACCAACCAACCCATCAAAAATATGAAACTAGAAAAAGTCATTGACTCAAATGAAATGATGCTCTGCAGGAAATGTACTGGGTCTATCAAAAGAGACTCACTTATACCCTGTCCAGCTTAAATAAAATAGAAGCTTATTTGAAGCCCAAGCATTTGAGTACCTGGACAGATTGATGGTGAGAGTCATTCTAGCCAAGGCTTTAAGAGGGAATCATTTGGGGGAAGGAGGAAGATAAGAGCCTTGGTCTCCATCTCTCCTTTGGACATAATCTTGTGAACTTGGAATGGTGAGACAATTTGGAGTTCTCATTGGCATCAAAGCAATATCCACAAAACATTAACAGTGTCTACATTGGGAGTGGAAGATGGAAAGGCAGTTTCAGGCTATATAAACAGCCCAGCCAAAAGCTAGATTGTGCCTAAGGAGAATTTTTTGAGGACCCCACAAACGGAAGAAAAGAATTCCAACTACCAAGATCTGTAAGTTCACTCCTTTTTTCATATCATGTGTTCTAAGCATGAGCCCACTTTCCCTTGGATCCTGATTATAATTGTAGGAGAATGTTCCCCTGGTTTAAGGGAAGATTTTTTCACAGTAAGAGATTAATCCATTTCATGAAAACAGTATCCAGATGTTTATCAGTTTTACAATCAATACATAAAGTTTTTTATAATTAATTCATTTTTAGTTTTCAACATTCACTTCCACAAGATTTTGAGTTCCAAAATTTCTCCCTATCTCTTTCCTCCCACTACCCCAAGACAGTGTGCATTCTGATTACCCCTTCCCTCAATCTAGCCTCCCTTCTATCACCCTCCTTCTCTTATCCTCTTCCCTTCTATTTTCCTGTAGGGCGAGATAGATTTCTATACCCCATCACCTATATATCTTATTTCCCAGTTGCATATAAAAACAATTTTTAACATTCATTTTTAAAACTTTGAATTCCAAAAAAAAAAAAACAAACTTTGAATTACACATCCTCTCCCTTCCTCCCTCCCCACCCACCCTCATTGAGAAGGCAAGCAATTTGATATAGGTCATACATATGTAGTCATGTGAAATACTTCCATAATAGTCACATTGTGAAAGACTAACTCTTTTCCTCCACCCTATCTCTCCTTTGACCCCATCCCACCTCAAAAGTGTTTGCTTCTGACTATCCCTCCCCTCATTTGCCCTCTTTTCTATCATTCCCCTCTCTTAACCCATTCCTTCCTACTTTGCTGTAAGGTAAGTTGGATTTCCGTACCCAATTGAGTGGGTCAATACATATTTGTTTAGCAGTTAATATGTGCTAGACACTGTTAGGTGCTAGGGATATAAAGACAAAACATCTGTAACAGTGCCTGCCCTCAAGGAACTCACATTCTATGAATGTATGTTTATAGCTCAAGTCCAAAATGTTCCCTTACTGAATATGTATATCTAAAAGCTAATTAAGTTTGGCTGCCCAAATGGTATCAAAGAGTAATCAATGCCCTAGATATTCTAGACCTCTTGTTTTTCAAGATGAATTCTGTTATTATTTTGTCCAGCTCAGTAAAATAATTTTTTGGTAGTTTGATTGGTATGGCATTGAATAGATAGATTAATTTAGGTAAAATTGTCATTTTTATTATATTAGCTCAGCCTAACCATGAGCAACTGATATTTTTCCATTTATTTAGATCTGACTTTATTCACGTGAAAAGTGTTTCATAGTTATGTTCATATTAGGCCCTGGGTTTGTCTTGGCAAGTAGACTTCCAAATATTTTATAGTGTCTACAGTAACTTTGAATGGAATTTCTCTTTCTGTCTCTTGCTGTTGGGCTTTGTCAGTAATGTATAGGAATGCCAAGGAGTTATGTGGGTTTATTTTATATCCTGCAACTTTGCTAAAGTTGTTTATTATTTCAAGTACTTTTTTACTTGATTCTCTAGGATTCTCTAAATAAATCATCATATCATCTGCAAAAAGTGATAATTTAGTTTCTTCTTTTCCTATTTTAATTCCTTCAATTTCTTTTTCTTCTCTTATTGCTACAGCTAATGTTTCTAGTACCAAATTGAATAGTAGGGGTGATAACGGACATCCTTGTTTCACCCCTGATCTTATTGGGAATGCATCTAGCTTATCCCCATTACACATAATGCTTGTTGATGGTTTTAGGTAGATGCTATTTATAATTTTAAGGAAGGTTCCTTTTATTCCTATGCTTTCTAGTGTTTTTAATAGGAATGGGTGTTGTATCTTGTCAAAGACTTTTTCTGCGTCTATTGGGATGATCATATGGTTTCTGCTAGTTTTGTTGTTGATGTGATCAATTATACTGGTAATTTTCCTAATATTGAACCATCCTTGCATTCCTGGAATAAATCCTACCTGGTCATAGTGTATTATTCTCGTGATAAGTTGCTGCAATCTTTTTGCTAATATTTTATTTAAAATTTTTGCATCAATATTCGTTAGGGAAATTGGTCTATAATTTTCTTTCTTTGTTTTGACTCTACCTGGTTTGGGTATTAGTACCATATTTGTGTCATAGAAAGAATTTGGTAGGACTCCTTCTTCACCTATTTTCCCAAATAGTCTGCAAAGTATTGGAATTAGTTGTTCTTTAAATGTTTGATAGAATTCACATGTAAAACCATCTGGCCCTGGAGATTTTTTCCTAGGGAGTTCATTGATGGCCTGCTCAATTTCTTTTTCTGAGATGGGGTTATTTAGAAATTTTACTTCCTTTTCTGTTAACCTGGGCAGTTTATGTTTTTATAGATATTCACCCATATCTCTAAGGTTGTCAAATTTATGGGCATACAATTGGGCAAAATAATTCCTAATTATTGAAATGCTAGAGAAGGTGGCCTAGCCACGCCAGATATTAAACTGTACTACAGAGCAGCAGTCATCAAAACTACCTGGTACTGGCTGAGAAACAGAGGTGTGGATCAGTGGAATAGGATAGGAATACAAGATGGAGAAGTCAACAACTATAGCAATCTACTCTTTGATAAACCCAAAGAGGACAGCTTCTGGGCTAATAATTCACTATTTCACAAAAACTGTTGGGAAAATTGGAAAATGGTAGGGCAGAAACTAGGCATAGACCAATATCTTACACCATATACCAAAATAAAGTCAAAATGGGTTCATGATTTATGAGTAAAGGCTGATAGTATGAGTAATTTGGGAGAGCAAGGAATAGTTTACTTATCAGATTTATGAAAAAGAAAAGAATTCATGACCCAAAAAGAGATAGAGAGCATTACAAAATGCAAAATGGATATTTTGATTATGTTAAATTAAAATGTTTTTATACAAAAAAGCCAATGCAACAAAAATTAGGAGGGAAGCAGAAAATTGGGAGAAAATCTTTACAACTAGTATCTCTGATAAAGGCCTCATTTCTAAAATATACAGGGAACTGAGCCAAATATATGGGAATACAAACCATTCCCCAATCGAGAAATGGTCAAAGGATATGAACAGGCAGTTTTCAGAGGAAGAAATTAAAGCTATCTATAGGCATATGGAAAAATACTCTGGATCACTACTGATTAGAGAAATGCAAATCAAAACAACTCTTAGATACCACATCTCTCCTGTCAGATTGGCTAAAATAACAAAACAGGAGGATGATAAATGCTGGAGAGGATGTGGGAAAATTGGAACATTGTTACATTGCTGGTGGAGTTGTGAGATGATCCAGTCATTTTGGAGAGTAATTTGGAACTACTCCCAAAGGGCCACAGGAATGTTCATACCCTTTGACCCAGCAATACCACTTCTAGGGTTGTATCCCAAAGAAATCACACAAGAGGGAAAGGGACCCATATGTACAAAAATATTTATAGCGGCTCTTTTTGTGGTAGCCAAGAATTGGAAATCAAAGGGATGCCCATCAATTGGGGAATGGCTGAACAAGCTGTGGTACATGAAGGTAATGGAATACTATTGTGCCATAAGAAATGGGGATGATGCAGACTTCATAACAACCTGGAAAAACCTACACGACATAATGCTGAGTGAGCGGAGCAGAGCCAGGAGAACATTGTACACAACCACAGATATATGGATTCCGTGAGGACCAACCCTGACAGACTTCGCTCTTCTCAGCAACACAAGGTGCAAGGACAACTCCAAAGGACTCACGATGGAGAGTGCTATCTATATCCAGAGGAAGAACTGTGAAGTTTGAATGCAGATTGAGGCACACTTCATGCTTGCCTTTTTTTTCTTCTCTTTTGTTTTTGTGTTTGGGTTTTTTTTTTTTTTGGTTCTGTTTCTTCTTTCTCATGATTCATTCCATTGGTCATAATTCTTCTCCACAACTTGACTAGTGTATAAATTAATTTAATGTGAAAAAAAAGAGTAATCAATGGAGGAAGCACACCAGAACCAGCGAGCCAACACCATCCTTGCCCCCCATCCTCCAGTCCTTCAGTGTTATTCATAAAACAATGAAGTGGAGAAATAGCTAGCTATGCTCTGGGAACCCAACCTGCCATGCTAGTAGAAGCTGGGAAAGTGAGCCCCAGGGCCTGTGCTATACTTGTATTACCCCGATTTACTAGGCATACACTTTTTTATTTATTCAGCTGTATGTATGTCACAGCCCTAATAGAGCGTAAGCTCTTTGAAAGCAGGGACTATTTAAAAACTTTTTGTTTTTATATTTCCAGCCTTTCATATTTTTGTTGAGTTGTTTAAGTTGTGTCTGACTCTGTAATCCCATTTGGGGTTTTCTTGGCAAAGATACTGGAGTGGCTTGCCATGTCCTTTTCCAGCTCATTTGACAGATGAGGAAACTGAGGATAAAGTGGCTTGCCCAGGGTCACACAGCTAGTAAGTATCTGAGGCTGGATTCAAACTCATGGAGATCAGTCTTTCTGATCCCAGACCCAGTACTCTTTCCACTGCACCAGCCTTTCATTCAGTAGGAGCTTAATAAGTGTTTGTTGAATTGAATAGCTGGTGATCACCTGAGTCCACCTACATGAGAGGAGTTAGGTCATTTAGATGGCCAAAGTCTTGTAGGCTCTTAGGCTATTTTTATCAGTTATTTTTAATGGTTTCAAGCCAGAAGCTTGCAATCCTCCTCAGTGAACAGATTTCTATTCCCTTGTTGAATAAATGGTTGAATTCCACTAGATGTGGTTTTAGACACGCCCCCAAATTTGGGCTTATTTGTATAGGCTTCTAAGGAGAGAAACTGCTGGGGAAAGAAACTTTCACTTTATTTGTGATCCAGACTCCTTGGATATAATCAAGTGGGGAAAAGGTCAATATGTTACTGTGCCCTGGTCCTACCAAAAACAGGAAGCTTCCACTTCACCAATATGGCATCACTACAGCCATCCAGCCTCGTCATCCATTTCATACCTAATTAGGAAATGCTCAGCAGCCTAGGAATCTACAACGTTGGGCCTAGAGAGGAAAACTTGCTGCTGCCTACCCCAGGAATGCATCTCCAGGATAGGATTTATAGTGATGGGCAGGCTATGTGGGGCCTGGAAAATCCTCCTGGCTTTGGAGAGAAAGGATCTGGGTTTGAATCCCTTCTCTGTCACTCTCAATAACCCTCAATTTCCTCCCCTAGTTAAATGGGAGGTTTGTGCTCAGTAATCGCTAAAGTCCCTCCCCGTCTTAAATCTTACAAAACCTAGAGGACTGTTATTACAGCCCAGAGCTTTAGCTTACTGGTGAGTTATGAGGTTCCCCGATGCTTGTTTCCTTCCTCAGATTCCAATATACTAGGGCTATATGTGGAAAAAGCTGGTGCGCCCTCAGAACGGTTCTGGATCTGTGTGTTGCTACTTCTGGATTTTCTAAATGACAGCACCTGTTAATTGTTCAGTTAGGTATTACCTATTAAACATTTACTGCCTATTTCCTGTACATGTCTGGTGGGGTAAGCAGGAAATTTAGAACAAATTAAGCGGCAGCTGGAAGCCCTCACGCTTTAATTACCCACCATCCTATATAGTATTGTAAAATATTAGGAATAGATATATTAGGGACAGACTTGTTTCATCAAGTGAGCCTCCACCTCCCTCTCCTCCTGCCTACCAGGCCCCATAAAGTTCAATTAGCCAGTTAGTATCTCTCCCTCTTTCCCTTTCCACCTCGACCCCCTCACTCCAGGTCTCCACCCATACTGCCTCGGACTTGATGGAGCTCTTTTCATCCCCACACCGACTTACTCTTCCCTCTAGCCTCTCCCTCCCACCCTGCCCCCCCCCCACCTCAACTGTTCCCACACGATTTCACATGTGGTCTGAGTGGGACACTTCCTGCAGTTATAAAAAGCAAAACCAAGACCCCAGCAAAAACAGCCCGTGGAGAACACCCAAGTTGACAGTGTGAGAGAGAAGACCTAATCCATTCCATATGACAAACAGCAGTGGCCCACGGAGCCAGGCCAGGCCAAACACTAGGGAGAATACAGAACAATCATTTAAAAGGGGAAAAAAAAAAAAAAAGAATGAAAGGAAAGGAGAAAAAAAATTAAGTGGACACTTCAAAAAACACTGGGAAAAATTCCTCTGAGCATGTTCCCCCCACCCCACCCCCAATCCATGTTAGTGTTTGGGTGAAATGGCCTACTATGTGATGTTCTGAATTCACTTTGAAAATAAACTGTAGGAAGCATTAATGCAAATGCTATGTAAACACGCTCATTCCTAAATTTTCAAATCTGCCCTGGTGTTTGGGCTGGTTCCTTTAAGTTACAGTTTAATTTGATGTGAGAACCAGATGGATTTTTAAATTGGCGATTTTTGCAACCTTTACTGAGCAAACAGAAAGTGATCTGATCGATCCAGAAATTAAGGAAGGACAATTGAATCATTTAAAGATTCTTAAATAATTTCCTCTATTACCATCATCCCACACTTTCTAAAGGAGCAAAATGGGCACATTTGGCTAGTAGGATTTTTTGGGGGGGTGAGGTTGTTTTGTTTTCTGATTTGATCTAAGCTAGACACAGAAATCAATTTTGTTTAAGTAGTGGCCACAAATATGGATTCCAAGCTAAACTCTAAAAGAACTTTTGGTTTGAAACTGAAATGTGTAGCCTTGCTTCTTAGGAAAAAATGGGAGTTAAAGTGACAGATTGGAAATGTAATTTCCTTGAGGACAAAGGATTCCCTCATCGTCAGAGCCATAGCTTGGTGGCAGTTGGGTGGTACATTGGGGAGAGTGCTGGGCCTTTTCAAATCTGGCCTCAGACACTGATCAGCCACTTAAACTCTGTTTGCCTCAGTTTCCTCATCTGTAAAATTGGGGTAATAAAAAACTAGGGCTGAGGTTGGGAGGAAAAAAAGAAGATAATATTTGTGGAGCTCTGTACAAATGCTAGATACTGTAATTTTTATTAGCTTTGGGTCGAGTAGGCACTTTAAAAATATTTGTTGATTTTTTTTACTTTCCATGGGTATCTTCCAGTAGTATATCCACATAAACATTTTTACTTTTGCTATACTTTTGTCAAATAAACTCTAGACAGATCATAATTCATTAAGCCCCATAGGCTGGGTGTCAAGAAGAATGATCCTTTTGGAATTCTTGGAGAACACTCAACAATCCAAACCTTTCCCTAAGGCCAAATTGTTAGTCAATCATGAGACCAAGAATAGAAGCCCTGCTTCCTGCTTCCTACTTCCTGCTTCCTGTTCTTAGTTCCATATACAATTCTCTTTGAGGTTCTGCTTAGAAAGAAAAAAGTACAGATGAAAGAGGTGGTCAAAGCAATTACGAATCTTACTGGAACACTAAAGATAAAGTGAAAGGCCAAGTGGCCAACCCCTCTTTGACTCAGCCTTTATGACTTCAGAAGCCATTGTTGTACCAGAATCTACCAGCTCACCCATCCCAAGAGCCAGGAAACCAAAGGCTAAAGGATCATTGATTTTGTAGCTCATTTAGTCCAACCTTCCTGATTTACAGACCCAGAAACCAAGTCGCAAGGAGAAGTGACCTGCCCAATTCATTATCTATGGCCTGAATTCTTAGAATTTCCTACCTCCTCATCTCAGTTTCTTGGGTCCCTTGGCCTCCTTCTGGTCTCTGGGAAAGTTATACATTCTACAAGAAGCCTTTCCTGGTTTCCCTTAATCTTAGTACCTTCACTTTGAGATTACCCCTAATTGATCCTCTCTATATCTTGTGTGTGTGTTTGTGTGCGTGTATATGCACATATGTATATATGCACATATGTGTGTATATGTATGTGTGTATGTGTGCATATACATATGTGTACATACATGTCTATATCTACATATCTATATCTATATGTCTGTGTATCTATAGATATCTACATACACACACATATATATAGATATCTACACATACAGACAGATAGATAGATATCTATACACATACACACGCACATATAATATAGTTTGCATTTTGTCTCCCTCAGACTGTGAACTCCCTGAGATCAGAGACTGTCTTTTGCCTTTCATTACATTCCCAGGGCTTAGGACAGTGCTTGACACATAGTAGGTATTTAAAAAAAATCCTCATTGACTGATTGGTTGTTTGTTTAATCCCTACTGGCATGCTAGTTGTTTTTTATATCTGATATGTTTCTACTGTCAAGTCAATTCAACCAACATTTACTAAATTCCTCTTGGCCCACTGGTTGCTCTCTGAGGTCAGGGAGTGTCTTTTGCCTTTCTTTGCATCCCCAGTGCTTAGCACAGTGCCTCGCACATGATACATACTTATAAATGTTTGTTGGCCAGACTGTTATGTGCAAAGCATTAGGGTAGGATCTGAGAATAAAAGACACAAAGGAACTGGTTTATGTCCTCAAGGATTTACATTTGACTGGGGATACACCTCAAGAGAAGGCAGAAAACGCTAAGATTTTAGGGAGATGGGGACCAAGGCAGAGGAAGTGGCACCTGAGGGACATCAAGAATTCTCTGAGAAGAGGTGAAAAAGCAGTGGCCTCCAGGCATGAGGGATAACTTAAGCAAAGGTTCTGAGGTGGGAGATAAAATTCAGGGAACAGCCCATAGGACAGTTTGGCTGAAATGTGGAATCTATTAAGGGGGACTTCTATATAACTATCATACAGTGAAAATTATTCCTCATAATAATGACCCTTAAGTCATGAGAAATGTGTTCAATATAATTAGGTTAGAGCTATCTTACCATATTTTAATTGTCATTCGATATTTTTATTAATTTCTATTTATTAAGTTATTTAATGTATAATTAGTCAGGCTTGTCATTCTAATTATGTTTTAAAACATCAGGGAGCCAAGATGGTTGGTCAGAAGTAACCCAGATGAACTCTCTCAACCTTTCTCTCCAAACAACTTTAAAATAATGCCTCAAGTCAAATTTTGGAGCAGCAAAGCCAACAAAAGGTCAGGGTGAGACATTTTTCTGGCCTAAGAAAGCTTAAGCAGTTGGAAGGAGAGGTTTATGACACCAGGCTGGAAGCCTGTCCTGAGACTACACACCTGGAGACAGCAACGGCGGCTGCAGAAGCGGCAGCAGTAGCTTTGGGAACTTACAGCCCAGAGACAGTAAGGGAGTTGGACAAAGGGTCAGAAAGAGATTATAAGGGACCCTCTGCTGGCACTGAGTACAGTTGGCACATTACCAATATGCAGTTCTGGGTCAGAGAGGAACACTGGGGGTTGGTCACAAGGGAGCAGGGGCCCTGGTCATGCTTCCAAGGCAAAAAGGGGTAATAATGCTTGTGGCTACAGGGGATCACTGGTCCTTCCTAGGTAAAGACCAGAGTGCAGACCAGGAAAGCAGTGACCACACCTCTCCCTGTATCACACCATCTTGGTTGAAAGAACCAAAAACTTCAAGATCCCCAGAACTAGTTCTGAAAATAGCAGCATGACAAAGCCTAAAGCATGGCACAGTGCCTCCCCACTCCTGGGCAAATAGAGCCTCAAAGTAAAAAAAAAAAAATAAGCTGGGAAAAAAAGTGAACAAACAACAACAAAATAACTTGACTATAAAAAGCTACTATGAAGGCAAGGAAGACCAAGACAAACTTAAAAGAAGACAACATCATAACAAAACCTCAAAGAAAAAAGTCTAATTGGACCCAAGCCCAACAAGAATTCCTGGGAGAGTTAAAGGAGATAAGAACAGTAGAGGAAAAATTGGGAAAAGAAATGAGAGCGATGCAAGAAAATTGTGAAAAGAGAATTAACAGCTTAGAAAAAGAGGCACAAAAAATACCAAAGAAAGTAACACCTTAAAAACAGAATTGCCCTAATGTTAAAAAAGGAACAAAAATTCACTTAAGAACCCCTTAAAAAGAAAAAAAAAAACCTATTCCCAAAGCATTATAAAACTGTTCATATCCTTTAACCCAGTGGTACTTCTACTAGATCTGTATCCCAAAGAGATCAAAGAAAAAGGAAAAGGACCGATATGCACGAAAATATTTGCAGCAACTCTTATTGTGGTGGCAAAGAATTGGAAATTGAGGGGCTGCTTATCAATTGGGGAATAGCTAAACAAGTTATGGCATATAATTGTGATGGAGTACTATCGTGGTATGAGAAATGATGAGGGGTGGTTTCAGAAAAAAAAAAAAAAACACGAGAAGACCTAAATGAACTGATGCAAAGTGAAATGAGCAGAACCAGGAGATCATTAGGCACAGTAACAGGAAAGGTGTAATGATGATCAACTGTGAAACACTTGTCTACTCTGGTCAATAAAATGATCCAAGATAATTCCAAAAGACTCATGATGAAAAATATTATCTACCTCCTGTAAGACAATTGATGAACCCTGAGTGCAAATTGAAATATAATCTTCTTGCTTTATTTTTTTTGTAACATGTCTAATATGGAAATATGTTTTACATGATTTCACATATATAATTAATATCATATTCCTTGCCTTCTCAGTGGGTGGAAGAGGGGTGAGGGGGGAGAGAATTTTAAATTTGAAATTTTAAAAGAAAAGAATATTAAAAATAAATGAATAGTGATTTTTTAAATATTTAAGGGGAAAAGAAGAAGAAGAGGAAGAACACTCACTGGATTTGGCTGCAATCCTATCTCTGTCACTCTCTACCTCCTTGTCCTTTATCTCCTTGGGCTACAATTTCCTGTAAATGAGGGTAAGGATAATAATTCCTTGCTCAGCCATTTCTGGCTTCAAGGGCTGCCTTGAGGATCATGGATGGGAAAGCATTTTGTAAACCATAGAATTCTGTATGAATGTCAAGCTATTTGGTATCATTTAAAAAAAATTACGATCTCTTATGGCTACTGACCAAGGAATTTGATTAACTAGAGTACTACATTCTCAGACCTTGCTGACTAACAGAGAGCTTACTGTAGAAAGTATTCAATTATAGTAATAATTGACCTTGACTCAAGGGCTGGTTTTAAGTTTGGATACACACATAATCACAATTTGGCAAGGGCAAAAGAAAAAGCACAAAATGGCTATTATTCATTCATCAGTGCACACGCTATATATTTTAAATTTTCTTCACTGACTTTCTGGACATTTAAAAATGACTGATTATTCTAAGCCTGGCAAGCAGTCAGTCCTCGGTATAGTCTTATTGCTTTCAATATTTGGAAAGGGAAAATAAGGCTCCCAAGATAGTTGGGGAGGGGGAGTTCTAGGGGAAGTGAATAGCAAGGGTGTGTTAAGGGCATTTCCAAAGACTCTCTGGGTGCACTGCCTGGGATGAGCACGATGCATTGGCCAAAATGACAATCTGGCAGCAGTCTGAAGGACCTGCTATAATAAGCCCACCTAAGTATGCGCTCAGCTCTGCTTGAGCAAACAATTCTTGCCTAGCAAATCGTCTTACAGACCTTGAAAAGAGGTCATGACCACCTCCAAATCCATTGTCAGCTTTACCTTTCTACTCTCAGCCTGGGCTCTTAAGACCTCAGAATTTACAGATTCTGTGTATCCAGCAAATACGTGGGATTTCAGTTGGCACGAAACCCAGGAAGCAACAGATAAAGACTGAGATTGTCTCATTACCCCAGTAGGGATTTGAGCTAGGATGAGCCGCAATTGTCCTTTGGGCTTTATGGGCTCACCTCATAAAATTAAAGTGTCATAAAAAATGGAAGAATTGAAGGAATCTCAGAGTATGGAACACTGAATGTCAGAGCTAGGAGGGACTTTAGAACATAGAATGTCAGAGCTGAGAGGAACCTTGGGACATAAACTATAACAGTTGGAAGGAACTTCAGATGATTGAATGTCAGAGCTGGAAGGAACCTTGGAGAATAGACCATCAGAGCCAGAAAGAGCTTTAGAAGCCAACTATCTAGCCCAGATACCTCATTTTACAGCTGAAGAAACTGAGGCTCAGAATGGTTAAGTGACCACCCCAGTGTCACAGAAATAACTGATAGCAGAGCCTGAACTAATCAAACTCATTGACTGATTTTGACTAGTGGACTTTCTGCATTAACTAAAATACTGTTGGTGCTCCACACAATTGTGCTGGACAATGCATTATTCTAATTGTAATCACATCATTTATTTCACGAATCTGTCACTATTGCTAATACCATTGTCCTTCCTCCACTGAGACACTCCTCTGATTCCTCATTGCGGTTTGGCAGCCGCACAATTCTCAAAGCTTTGCCACAGAATCTAAGTTGTTAGAAATCCTACCAAACCAGAAAGGCTTTCCATCACACCTGGAGGTAGTCTCTGTCCCAGGACCAGCCTAGTTCAGTTTGGAAAGGAGAATCTGCTCCCTAGAGAGCCGGCCACCGGGGATGGATTTTTCAGTCATGGCAACTTACGAAACTGCCCTCTAAAGCCGAGATCAAATGCTGTCTATGTTGGTGGAGGGCCCACACTGGTGAAATCCCAGAAGTATTATTCCTAATTCTATAATCTAGTTCTATGGGGGAATGGAGGATAAGGAAGAAGTAAAAGAATTTGACTCTTCATCTTTTCCTGGTGGTTCCCAGTAGAGAGGTTATTTTTCTCTTAACCTTCAAGGATGTACCCCACTAACCTAAAAGAGAAGAATCTACAGTGTTGATTCATCATATTTATTGGCCATAATTTCCCATTATTATTGCTATGGTCTGAGTGATTAATCCTAATTTCTTATAGGATTTTGCTTTGGATTTTTTTTCCTGTTCCTGTTGTTGTTGTTGGTGTGTGTGTGGGTGTGTGTGTGTGTGTGTGTGTGTGTGTGTGTGTGTTTTGAGGAGGGGGAGTTAGGGAGAGAGGCTCTCTCACGATTGCCCTCTCCTCTCCCCAGAACAAAAACACCATTCTCTATGTGAATGTGGGCAGCTGAATCAATGGGAATCTGGCTTCCCTTTCCAGGATGGCCTGTCAGGTTTCGATTATGCTAGAGAAACACCAGGGGGAAATGAGCTGAGGAACGGAAGGCGATGATTTTTCAATTTCAAATACCAGGTTTTTTAAAGACAGTGCATGGCCATGCCAGGGTAGAGAGGAATTTGAGAAATGTGGAAGCTGAAACCTTGGAGAAAGCTGCCTGATCTTCCAAGTGTTTCTATTAAAAGCTGAAACTCAGCATTGCCCCTGGGGAGAAGGTCAGCATCAGCTGCGAAGGACTCATCTTAACAGAAAGTCTACCCAGAAGCACAGAACCACAGCACAGATGAGCTGGAAGGGTCCTCCATCTACAATATCAGGTCTGGACAGGACATTAAAATGTAGAATGCCAGAATTGTCTGGTAGCTTAGCACACACTTAGCTATTTCAGAGCTGGAAGGGTTAGAGCACAGAATGTCAGCACTGCAAAGGTTCTTAGTATATAGAATGTCTAAGCTGGGATGAACCTGAGGATGTAGAATGTCTGATCTAGAAGATTCCTTAGAGGATAAAATGTCAGATAAGAAGGGACCTCACAGCATAGAATTCATTCTTTCATTCAATTATTCAATAAGCATTTATCAAGCATCTATTAGGTGCCAGGCACTGGGAAGATCAAGAGGAAAATGAAGCAATCTTGGACCTCTAGGAGTTTATGCTCTATTTGGGGGGATGGGGTAGGAGAGGGACAGAGTTGAGTAAGAGATCAGATAAGTCAGTTTTAAAAAATACACAAAACACTTGCAAAATAAGTTAATGAGGGATGGGAGGGTGCAGAGCATTAGGAATTAAGGTGGGTGGAGAAATCCAGAGCCTTTGATTAAAGCTTTCAAGGAAGCTAGGGATTTTAACAAGAGAAGGTAAAGAGAGAATGAATTCTAGGCCTGGGGAACAACCAGGGCAAAAGCATTTAAAAGAATCCCTTCACAACATGACCCCACCCTACTTTTTTAACCTTATTTTACATTACTCCTACTCATACACTAGCTTTCTTTTCTTCACATGTGATAGAAGCTCCATCTCCCATCTCCAGACTTTTGCACTGGCTGTCCCCCATGCCTGTAATGCCCTCCCTCTTCACTTCTGCCTCTTAGAATCTGTAGTTTCTCTCAAAGCTCAGCTTAGGGGCCACTTCCACCGTAATGCCCCTCCTGATCACCCTAGATGCTACCCCTTTCCAATTATCTACTCACTTTTTATGAATTTTGTATTTTTTTTTAATATGTTCACGTTATCTCCCTTATAGTGGAGATCCCTCGCACCTCTCATGGGGCCTGGCTCATAGTCGTGCAAAACAAATGCTTGTTGATTGATGGGTGACGATGATGAACTGCAACATGAGTTTGGCTGGAATATTGAGAGAGCATGAAGGAGATTAGCAGGTGAGGGCCCTGGAGAGGTCTGGACTGAAGGGAAGGTCCAGAGAAAAGTCCTTCACGTCTCCGACAGAGCAGGCGACTGGGTGCCACTGGACCTTCTGGAGCAGTCAGGCGACATGATCAGGCCTGTGCTTTAGGAATATGAATTTGACAGTTGAGTAGAACATGCGTGGCAAAACTGGAAAAGAATAGAGAATGTCAGAGCTGGGAGGGCCCCTAGAACACAGAATGTCAGAGATAGGAGGGGTCCTGAGAACACGGAATGTCAGAGATGGGAGGACCTAAAACATAGAATGTCAGAGCTGAGAGGGGCCTTTGAATACAGACTGTCCAAGCTGGAAGGTCCCCTAGAGCATATTGTCAAAACTGGGAGGGCCCTTAGAATATAGAATGTCAAAGCTGGGAGGGCCCCTAGAACACAGAATGTCAGAGCTGGGAGGGCTCTGAGAAAACAGAATGTCAGAGCTGGGAGGAACCTCAGAACATAGGACGTCGGAGCTGGAAGAGACTTTAGTACACAAAATGCTTAAGCTAGAAAAGACCATCAAAATCTGGTTATGGTGAACATATACTCCTAACCAAAAATTGGGAAAGAAGATCTAACAGAGGACATGCCCTTTGCAAAGCCTCATTAAAATGATGCTCTAACTGCTACATCTCGCTCATTTTCCTCACAAGGTCACTGAGATTCAGTGAGATGCAGAGGCTAACTGGGGCCCTATGGCTAGTGAGTGGAGGAGTCAGAAGGGGAATCTGGCTCTCCTCACCTCCAGTCCAGTACACTCCTCCTCCCCCACCTCCCTGTCCCTATAAATGGTGCTTGGGCAAAATGCCACTGAGGCATCTCAAGCTGGAATCTGACTTTTTCAGGAAGCTTTCTTTCCCCTGTTAGTGAGAGAAGGGCTGAGATAAGATCAATGCAATCATTTATCTCTCTTTTCCTTGGGATTTAAAACTGCAGCAGGCTTACTGACTAGCTTCTCTTTAAATATAACCCAGATGGCTTCCCAGCAGCCGTCACCAGCGCAACCTCTGTTAGTTTTAGTTCAGGTCACGGCCAGTTAGTTATTTGAACTTCTCCAAGTGGCCGGCTTGCTAGTTTCTTGCCTCTGGATGGTGGATGGGAGTTGGCCCAATGAAACAAGGCTGACAGGGCCCATGCTGATCTTTTTTATTTATCATCTGCAGATATAAATACAATCTCTCTCCAAGGCCAACAAACCCAACCATGAGGGAGATAGTTCACCAAGTGCTCGGAAGGGATTGCCTCTTGCCAGGCCCCATGACCAAGTGCTCAGAAGGGATCACCTCTTGCCAGGTCCAATGCCACAGGCAAAATGCAATCTCAAAAGCGGCAAGGGGCTTGCAAAGTGAGGGGCATGAGCCCTGTCCATGGAAACTCCAGAAATGGAGGTGGTGGATGAAGAGAAATGAACAAGAAGGACTCAGAAACACATTCTACCCATGTAGAATCATAGACAGTAAAAACTGGAAGGCATTTTAGAGATCATCTAATCCAGGGGTTCTGAATCTCATGTCCACGAACCTTTTTTAAAAAAAAATTCTATTTTGATAACCATTTCAGTGTAATTCCTTTCTGGTCCCATATATTTTAATTTATTCATTTGAAATTTTTATTCTGACAAGAGGTTCATAAATCAGAGAAGGTTAAGAAGCTCTATTCTAGTCTAATGCTACCATTTTACAGAAGAGAAAACCAAAAGCCCAAGCAAAGAAATGATGGGTCCAAGTCTATGTACGTGACTAGTTAATAATAACAGAGTAAGACCTAGACCCCGGTTTTCTGGCCCTCTATTTCCCAGACCTATGTTTTTTTTGCTACACCATGCTGACCATTTGTGGGACAGGGAAAAAAATGTTTTCTATTTAATGCGTGAGAGAGGAAAGGCAGGGGAGAAGTGAGAAATAAAGGATTTTTAAGCTGGAAGGGCCTTTAGAAATCTTCTTTTCTAGAGGTTCTTAAATGTATCCCTATACAATTGGTTTCCTTTGTAGTCTCTATGTTATGCTTTTAAAAACACTATTCAAAGAAGGGATGCATAGGGTTCTGTGGACTGCCAAAGGGGTCTGTAGCACAAGAAAAGGTTAAGAAGTCCTGTTCTGGTTGAACTCCACCATTTTACAATCAAGGAAACGGATATAAATCAGTATCAGCTCTGATGCACAGAACCTTAGAAAATTGCTGGAAGCACAGAGAGCTTGTGACTAGCCCAGGGTCTTACAATTCATGGCTGAGCTAAGACTAGTATTCAGGTGTCCAGACTATTGCCCCAAGGTGCCACCCTACTAGATCTTCCAATTTCAGAATTTAGAAGCGATTTAAGTTGCTTAACTCTTAAGGTGGCTCCCCTAGACTCTAAATGGGCAGGGGATACCTGGTAGATATGCCTTTTACAACCTACTCAAGAGGTATCACTTTTCAGCCTGCTCTGCTGAAGATCAAGCATCTCTCCTTTTCCATTTCAGGGATGGGGTCACTAGTAGGGAAGCAGCAGGGAAGGGGGATAGGAGGGGTGGGTCTGTGGGAATCCTGCCAAGGAAATCAAAAGCAAAAACTATCATTTCACAAAAGGCCTGCACTTTCCAAAAATTTCACCCAGGACAGAGGAGTAGGTCGTGGGGATTGGGGTGGGAAGGGCCGGTATGTGAAAGAATTGGCCCTGTACCCAGCAGAATTCACAGCATGTCCAATGGCTTCCAATTTCCTGATGGGTTCCATTTAATGTAAACACAGTTTAACTTTTTAAACTAGCTCATTAAGAGAGTTGGCCGAATGTGCCGGTCATGACTTGGGGCCCCTCCCGAGGTCCCTGGGATTCCTATTAATCAGCAGCATCCTGGAGTCCCCCTTGCTCTCTCAGGAGGTTCCAAATGGTCAGCATTCAGCTGGGCCCAGTGGGCTTTCTCACACATTACCCTCTAACGTCAAGTCTCATGTTTTGGTTTCTGGCAACACTGGCAATTTGGGTGTAATTGGCCCCTTTGTAGAAATGTCAGTGGGTTATTTCACAAGAAGAAAATACGCTTTTAACACCCTGATGTACCTTCTGCGATCAAGATTAAAGAGAAAATGGGCAGGTTAAAAAACAAATAATTCCTGAGCCTGTCAGTACTGAAATTAGATTTTATTCCCACCAGGGCAAAGGTGGGAGGTGGGGAGGAGGGGAGGAAAGATGGTGCAAAAAAAAATTGTCCAATATTCTCTAAAGGAAAAGAAGTCCCAGACCCGAATTGCTGAAACAATTCTTGTAACCCCTTCCTGGGTTCTAACATTTTGTCTTCTCCCCCCCTCCTCTTCCTCCTCCTCTTCTTCCTTCTCTTTCTCCTCCTCCTGGTAACAGCTCCCCAGTCCCAAATGACCGGGAACAGATGGAGGGGTGTCGGCCGGGGTGAAATGCTCCTGGTATTACATGTTACAAACGGGTTAAAAGAGAGGTTGGCGCCATGCACATCATAAAACCCCGCTGGGCCTGTCATGTTGAGATAAATCTTGATTTTTGTAATAGAATAACTCTGCAGTTCCCCGCCTTGGGTTTCACAGGTGAACAGCACATTGACGCATGGGCTAGAAGGGGAACAGGGATGTGAGGGCTTGGGGAGGGAATGAAGAGGATGCTATGGAGGAAACTTTAAGCATTCTCACTTTTCTGTGGGAAAGAAACCTGGCTGGCTTAAGGACATGGGGATGGGGGAGTTTAATGACCTAGTCAGTAATCTGTTACATGTTTGAATCAAAGAATCATGGGCCTTAGGAGTAATCTGTTAGCCAGTAAGGATTGCACGTGAGTGCCAATGCTCATTATTCATGGACCCACACAAGAGCAGAGCTAGGAGAGACCATAAAGGGTTACTAGACCAACCCCTTCACTGTACAGATCAGGATGTAACAGTCATGGTCATACCGGCTGTACCTAGCAAACCAAGGGACTTTGACCTGAGGTCCTCTAGTGAGATCACATCTTCCATCACTTAAAAGAGACCCCTTCTCCTCCTCTTCATCTTTGTATCACCCCTAGTGCGCCCCATGATTATTTGTACAGATGAGGGGCTCAACAGATTGGGTCATGTGATATTGTGGGAAGAGCAATGGATTATCACAGAATCACAGGATCTGAAATTGCTTTGGAAAGGACTCTTAGCAGGTATTCAGCCCTATCCATACCAGAAGAAATCCTCACTATGACACAGCTAACACATAACTCTATAACACAGCTAAATGGCCAGCCAGGCCTTGCTTGGAGACCTCCAAGGAGAGGGAGTGTACCACCTCTCACAGCCCATTGAACCTATTATTATATTAATTAATTATATTAATATTAGAGCATTGTTAGGAAGTTTTTTTCTATCACTGAGCTATGATTGGCCTCTTCAAGACTTGCCCCCTTGGCCCCTGGTTCTGCCCTCTTGGATCAATCCCTCCTCCACATTACAGGCCTTCAGATAATGGAGGACACTTGTCATGTGCCCCTGAATCTTTTCTTCTCCAAGCTAATGATGCCTAGTTTCTTCAATGAATCCGAATCCGACATGATCTCATTCACCCTGCTTGTTTGTCAGTAAACCAATAAGCTTTTATTAGGCACCTACTATATACCAGGCACTATGCTAAGCACTGGGGATACAAAAAGAGGCAAAAGACCATCCCTTCCCTCAAGGAGCTTACAGTCAAATGGAGGAGACGATAACCAAACAACTATGTACAAATAAGCTATATACAGGATAATTGGGAAATAATTATTAGAGAGGAGCCTCTACAATTTAGAGGGCTTGGAAAAGGCTTCCTGCAGAACCTGAGATTTTTATCTGAGAAGTCAGGAAAGACTCTGGATAATCTCCAACCCATCAGCAAGGGGAGGAACAAGGGGTGGACCTGAGATTTCACTGGTATGGGAAAGTACTCAATAAAGAGATTCCTTCTACCAACCTAGCTCAGCACCTTCTCTAGAATTAGTCAGAGAGAGTAGCCTAGAGTACAAAGTTAGGTGACTTAGCCAAAGTCACACAGTCTATATGTGTCAGAGGTAGAATTTGAACCCAGGTCTTCCTGGCTTTAAGGCCACCTTTCCACCTACTACACCAGGTTAACTCTCAACCTATTCTCAAATCTATTAATGTCCTAAATTTTGTCACTTAGAAGTGAGCTCAATACTCTAGATATGGTCTGAATAAGGCAAAGTACAGAAAGACTATCTACTTATCTTTCTGGAAGCTTAGCCTCTCTTTAGCCCAAGATGGTCTTAGGTAGTGCCATAATGCATAAAGCACTGGGCCAGGAGTCAGGGGGATCCGAGTTTAAATCCAATTCCAGATACTTGCTATGTGACCTTAAGAAAGTCACTTAACTGCTATCTGCCTCAGTTTCCTCTATTATAAAATATGAATAATAATAGAATATACTACATAGAATTGTTGTTGTGAGAATCAAACTGATACATAATAATAAATGCTTGGGCAGCTAGGTGGTACGTTAGATAGAACGCTGGCCCTGGAATCAGGAAGATCTGAGATCAAATCCAGCCTCAGACACTTACTAGCTGCATGACCCTGGGCAAGTCACTTAACCCTGTTTGCCTCAGTTTCCTCATATGTCAAATGAGCTAGAGAAGGAAATGGCAAATCTCTCCAGGATCTTTGCCAAGAAAATCCAAAATGGGGTACCAAAGAGTTGAACATGAACGAAACAACTCAACAACAGCAATTAATGTTTGTTCTTTTCCCACTAGCTTTCTTGGCTGCCATGGTCATGTTACTGAATCATATTAAACCTGCTGTCCACTAAAACCTCCAAATCATTTTCAGACAAACTACTATCATACCATACCTACCCCCAAAATGCAGAGTTGCGTCTTAGAACCCAATTGCAAGGCTTTATTGAAAACTGTATTGAAGTTGATGCTACAGGATTAGAAGATCCGGTTTCTATTTCTCTGCTACATCGACGACTAGCCATGTGGTCCTAAAGCCACTGTTTCTTTATCCGCAAAATCAGGATAATCACCTCAGCAGGTTATTTTTTCAAGGAAATAAAATAATGAATGCGAATATGCTTTAAAAATCAGTAAATGCTTATAGAAATATAAGGAGGAAAAAAAAACAAACTTCCTAAAGCTTAGGAAGGGAGATGGGCTTAAGGAAAGGTTGGATGACCATTTGCTGAAGAAGGGGAAGAATCTAGTTCAAGTGATGAGTGGGGCAGTTTGGTGAGATAGTGGATTGAGAGGGGGACCTCAAACCAGAAAGACCTGAGTTCAAATGCTGATTCAGATGCTAACCATTCGACCCTGGGTTAGTCACTTAACTGCTCTCTGCCTCAGTTTCTTTGTCTGTAAAAAGGGGATAAAATAGCATCTACTTCCTAGGGTGGTTGTGATGATCAAATGAGGTATTTGTAAAGTCCTCATGAACCTTAAAGTGCTATATAAATGCCAGATATTTTATTATTATTACTAGATCGTTTTTAGTGGTGGTGGTTTTAATTGACTCACTGGACAGCCTCTAATGTCCCTTCCAACACTGAGATTTGGAGTTTTTATGAGATTAATATGATTGTAGAGGAAGGAAGACAGATGGTCTTACATCTGCCTTCACTCCATAGAACCTTCCTATATAGCTTTTTCTAAGTCTCTTTCCTTCTCTTTACATGTGCTCTCAATGAGAGAAATTAAGAGTGGAATAACTCCCCTTGGCTACTTCCCTTCCCAGGAGAGGGGGAAAAAATCCATGAAGCACTTTGTTTCTTCCTTAATCAGTGATCGCTCACGTTGCTAAAATAGCGTAGTATTTTTCTCCAGCATATCATGTTACAAAGTCCTGGGCTCTGTTCTTTTTCACTTGGGGAACATTGATGCTTTCAGACCCCCAACTAGAGTCATTTCATAGAATCACAGAATCTCAGAATTGGAAGAGTCCTAAGAGAACATCAAGCCCCGCCAATGATCAACATCACTGATAAATGGTCATCCAGCCTTCACTCAAAGATCTCCCATGAGGAGGATTCCACTCTCTCCCAAAGTAGTTCATTCCCTTGTTTTACCTTGAGTGGGGACTAGATCTGCTTCTCTGAAACATCTTCCCATTGCTCTGAGTTCCATCTTCGGAGCCCGAACAAAGCAGCCAATCTGACTCCTCTACTACAAGGAAGTCTTTCAAATACTTCCATGTGCCTCTTTTTCTCCAGGTTGGAAATGACAACAATATAGTAGCTAGCATTTATATAACATTTAAGGTTTGCAAAATGCTTTACAAATGTCATCCCAGTTGACCCTCACAACAACCCCAAGAGGTAGGCGCTGTTATTAGCCTCATGTTAGAAATAATGAAATTGAGATAGGCAGTAGTTGAATGACTTGTCCAGGGTGACTCCTCTAGTAATTATCCAAGGCTGAATTTGAACTTAGTCCTAGCCTTCTATCCCTACTCCCAAGTCCTTTCACTGATCCTCCTACATATTCAGTAGACCTTCCTGCCATCTTGATTGCCCTTTTCTTTGTGTCCTCCCCAAAATAGGAACTATCCCAGAAACTCAACACAGTACTCCATTTGTGGTCTGACCAGAACGGAGGACAATGGGACTCTCACTCACTGGGCTCTACACACTACATCTCAATGTAGCGACATTAGTTTTATTGATAATCCTATTATCTTGGTTAGACAGGTGGGTGGAGCAGCGGCCTCCTTCCTGGAGTCAGGAAGACCAGATCCCACCTCAGACACATACTAGCTGTTTGACCCTGGACAAGTCACATCACACCATTTGCCTCAATTTCTTCATCTGTAAAATGATCTAGAGAAGGAGATGGCACACTATTCCAGTATTATTACCAAGAGAACCCCGAATGGTGTCATGAAGGGTCAGACACAACTGAAACGACCGAACGTCAATCACCTTGGCTGAGCCTGATGTTAATGAAAACCTCCAGCTCTTTACGTGAAAACTTCACATGCTATTTCCCTGTATAACAAAAGGGTCTTGGAAGACTTGATTGTAATGGCAATACCCTTCCTCCCAGAGATCCCACTGGCAGGCATATGCCCCAAGAAGATCCATACCAGAAAGAAAGGTCCCTATAAGAATAAATGAATGAGTTGATAAGCATTTAATAATTGTTTACTACATCCCAGGCACCAGGCTAAGATTGCTACGATTATTGGTGTAGAAAATAGCATATACCATCAGACATATTTGATTTGTCAATTAATCTTGATGAACTGCCTCCCCCCACCGCCTCCCTTGATTTTAGCCTTTGTTACAAGAGGTGGCTTTCTAAGTAATGGAAAGAGAAGCAATATATTTTAAAATGTAGGCTTTTAAAAACAAAAGATGATAGAATCATAAGGTCATAGATTTAGAACTAGATAGAACCTTAGAGGTCATTGAATACAATGATTTCATTTTACAGATAAAGAAACTGATGGTTAAGAAGGTTTTGTCATTAAAAAAAATTTCAGAATGAATGGGCCTAATTGACCACTTAACTTGGCCTTAGTCAGTAGGGAAGAGTAAGAATCAGCTAAAATTCTGTCTTCTATAGAAGGCCTTTCTCAATTCCCCTTAATTCCTTCCCTCCAATTCATCCTGTATGTATCTTGTGTTCTACATGGAGATTTGCATGTTTTCCCCCTCATTATACACTGTGCTCTTTGAGGACGAAGACTTTTTTTTATTTTATTTTTATTTTGTATCCCCAGTGCTTAGTATAGTGCCTGGAACATGGTAGTCATTTAATAAAAATGTTTATTTATTTGTGGGGCATTTAAGTTGCACAATGGATAGAGCCTTGGACCATGAGTCAGGAAGACCTGAGTTCGAATCTGGCCTAGCTCTGTAACTCCAGACAAGTTAATTAACCTCTTTGCCTCTGGTTCCTCATCTGTAATATTAAGACAATAATAGCATTGCCTCCTAGGTTTGTTGCGAGGATCAAATGATTTAATAATTGTAAAATGCTTCACATATTGCCTGGCACATAGAAAATGCATATCAGTAATAGTGTTATTATTGACTGAATGACCAGAGTTCTTAGTTACTGATTAGATGTTGGCATCTATGGATGGTGTCAAAATGGCAGCTATAAGAAGCCTTGAAGAAGCTTTTCATCTTTGGGGAGCTACTTGGTTTACTTTGTACAGTCCTTCCAGTTCAGAAACAGTTGGGGGGACAGGGAGGGGGGGGCGAAAGACTGGAAAAACTGAATTTGCTGATAGTGAACAAAATCCAACCAAATTCCTTATAACCCAGAGGCTCCCTGACTAAATCTGATATTGAGCTACAGAAGCCAGCCCAGGCGGATCACTCTTCATTGACATCATTTTCCGGCAATCCTCCAGCTAGCTGAGTTCACAGAGTCACTCTCTTCCTGCTCCTCTGTACCGAGTTGGGAGGTAGAAGGACATATTTGGCCAAACTGAGACCCCACTTGACCTGAATGAGTCTGGGAGTTCTCCATGTTAAGAGTTGTATTTAACTCTGGCAAAAAAAAAAAAAAAACCCTCTGCCTCCTACTTTGATGTCCAAGAAATATAATGAGCCTCTTTAGGGTCCTCTCTTTCTGCCTTCCAACAGCTGCTGCAAAAACTACATATTGACATTAAAAAAGAAGACGAAGAGGAAGGGAAAGTGAAAGTATAAAAGAATCCTAAATTTTTGGATTAAATTCTCCTTGAAATGCATTTGTTTTTAAAGAGAGAAGAAAAAAGTACTTGGAGCAAAATGAGTACATTCTAATTTGCTGACTCAGATTTTTGGAGCATAGGGTGAGATTCAGGGCGAGATGGAGGTCATCATAAACCCATCTGGATAAGTAAAGGCGGGGGTGGGGTGAGGCATGAGAATGAGAGGAATGGGGATACAGTGAATCATCCAGTTGTTTTGGAATCATAGTAGGAAGACATAGAGGAAAGAATCCTGAATTTGCAGTAAGAAGACCAGGGTTAGAATCTTGGCTCTGTTGCAGGATGACTTTGGGCAAGTCATTCTATTTTGGTAGTTTCTCTGAAAAAATGAGGGGCTTAGACTAGGGAGTCCTTCAAGTTCTTAAATCCTAATCTAAGAAAAAAATATTCACAAGTTTTTAATTCCTTTACATTTCCTCTTTTTTTTTTTATCATTGTATAGTTTTTCCAGGGGAAGTTAGGTAGCTTGGTAGATAAAGTATAGGGCCTAGAGTCAGGAAGACCTGAGTTCAAATCTGGTCTCAGATATTTACTAGATCCATTACCCTGGGCAAATGACTTCATCCTGTTTGCCTCTGTAAAATGATCTGGAGAAGGAAGTGGCCACCCATTCCAGTATTTTTGCCTAGAAAACCCAAAATGAGGTCCCAAAGCGTAAGACACGACTGAACAACAAAAGGTTTTTTGCAGAAGCTGTTTGAAGATGGAAAGAGAAGTGTTTAGAGAGGCTCATTAGATTTCTTCATCATCAAAAGATGAAGAAGTATCATTTTTGCCAGAATTAAATATAACTCAGTATATTTCTTAGAATCAAAGGCAGGCCTAGAACATAGGCCTCCAGATTTGTTGGTCTAGACAGACAACAGTCTGAAGGCCTGTGCTCTAGGCCTATCTCTGACTCGAACACACCATGTGACTGTGAGCAATTCATTTCACCTTCTCTACAAAATTAAAAGCTTAGACTAGACGAAATCACTAAAATCCCCTTGGCTCCAGCACGCTATGATTCTATGCCACTGAAGCAATCACCTGTCTTTTCTGGGCCTCAGATTTCCCATTTGTAAATTAGGAATTTCCATAAGAAAGACAAGACATAGCTGTAAAGGGCTCCTGTAAAGCCCGAAGTTTTAGCAGCTGACCCTTAAAAACTCAACAAGATAAAAAATTGCAACAGGATTGAATTAAATGTCTGAAGCATGCCATTGGTGATTTTCTTTAATTGATTAAGATCATTTTGTTGTTGTTGAGTCGTTTCATTCATGTCTGACTCTTCATGACCCCACTTGGGATTTTCTTGGCAAAGATACTGGAGTAGTTTTCCATTTCCTTCTCCAACTCATTTTATAAATGAGCAAACTGAGGCAAACAGGGTTAAGTGACTTGTCCAGGGTCACACAGCTAGTAAGTATTTGAGGCCACATTTGAACTCAGGTCTTCCTGACTCCAGGCTCTACACTCTACCCACTGTACCACCTCCTTAAGATCCTAGGAGGAAAAAAAATATTTATTAGGATCCTTGATAACATGTTATCAACATGGTGAAAGAGAATAAGCACTAGGTTGGAAGTTAGTTGGAAGACCTGGGTTTTACTCCATGCTTTTTCACAACTAATTGTGTGGGACTTTAGGCAATTCAGTTTAATTGAAATCAAATCATCAAATGTTTACTGGATTGCTATTCCTATTACCAAATGAATCATATTTGGAAAATTCTTAGCACAGTGCCTGGCAGGTTGTTAATTGGTCCTTCATTCTCAAAGAGGACCAATGATATCACAAGGGTGATGCCTTGGCTTTCGAGTGAATTGAAGTGAGGCAGAGCCGTGCAGAGTCGTCAGCCTCACTTTCTCCTCCAGAGTCATCAAAGTCCAATGGCACTTAGTAGGGACTATATAAATGCTTTTTCCCTTCCCTTCCCCTGCCTTCCTATTCTGTGAAAGGCACTGAGCTAGGAGCCAGAGGGTAAGTCATTTCCCTTCACCCAAGCACCTATGTGCTACTTAAGTCAAATCATCTCTCATTTACTAAACAGTTTCTATGTACAAGTAATTATACCAGGAGCTTCACCAAATATTCAATGTGCTATTAGGGGAGGCTCCTTTCTGGGAAGGGCCACTTAGTCCTAATATATATCAGTCTTAATGGTCCTTGCATAAGACCTTCCAACTCCTGGCTCCAAACCTTTACACTGACTATTCCCTAACCTTGAAATGAGCTCCCTCCCCATCTGTCTCCTGGCTTCCCTTCTTTCCAACCAGAGTCCACTAGTATCTCCAAGAAACCCTCTGTCTGTTTCTCTTACTGCTAATGGCTTCCACCTGAGAGCATCTCCAATTTATCCCACATACAGCTTGCTTGTACATAATTGTTTGCACATTGCCTCCTCCATTAGACCATAAGCTCCTTGAGGACAGGGATTGTCTTTCTGTGTGTTTCAGCATTTAGTACAACACCTGGCACATTGGTTGTTGTTCAGTCATTTCCATCATGTCTGACTTTCCATGAGTCTCAGGCCAGAGGGTCCCTTCTTCGCAGGTAAATTTTGGTTTAATAGCTAGGACAACCTAGAGGATGTCCTTTCTTAAGGCCAAATGTGGGAAGAATTCATCCTTTTTTGTAATCTTCAGAGAGACTTATCCTTTTTGGAGAGGCAGGCATCTCTGTAACCTCATTTTGGGGTTTTCTTGGCAAAGATACTGGAATGGTTTGCTATTTCCTTCTCCAGCTCATTTTATGGATGAGGGAACTGAGGTAAATAGGGTAAAGTGACTTGCCCAGAGTCACACAGCTAGTCTGAGGTCAGATTTAAACTCAGGTCCTCCTGACTCAAGGGCCGGCACTCTATCCCCTGTATCACACGGCTACCTGGCACATAGTAGGCACTTAATCAAAACTTACGGACTTGACTTGGTTTGACTGCCGGCAGATGCCCAATCCCTTTTAATCAAGGCAGTTCTGTGGGTTGCCTATAAAAGGCCTGCTGGCCTGACAGCCAGCCCCAGATGTAGAGGAAGGAAAGGCTCTCTACTCAAAAGCTGCCGCTCCTGCCTGTCAGAGTGAATGAGCCCTCAAGTATGATTAATGAAGGAGAAGGAAATGTAGTGATAGATGCCTGGCCTTCCAAACAGCATAAATCTCTCTGGAGATCACAAAAAAAGGCTGAATTCCTCCCCCCGTTCGGCCTTGAGAAAGGGCGTCCTCTGGGTTAAATGGAGGCTGAGAAGTAACCAAGCTTTTAAATCAAAAGTTACCTGCAAAGGAGGGGACCCCCGGTGCTGAGCAGGAATCAGAGACCCTGTCACTTTGGGAGTAGGAAGACTCCAAGAAATAAAAGGGGAGAGGGAGACAAAGAGCAGCCGTGAGAGCAATCTTACAGAAAAGGGTTTGGCAGCTCTGGCTGGTCCGTTCGGAGCCCTGCTGATGCTGCGTCTCTCTCCTTCCCAGTGCCTCACATTCATAACACCCATAATGCCATTTGGCAAGATGCTGATTGGCAAAAGCGACGCTACCCAGCCCATCTGAATCGAACTCTCCCTAGAAACATGTTTTTGCTGCTTCACCAAAGGAAATGTCCTTCCCTGTTATTCCCTCCCCTCTCCACCACCACCCCCCTTTTATTTAATTGTGAAAAATCCTTTCAGCCTTACAATCCTCTGGCTGATGGAGGGGCAGCTCAGAGGTCAGAAACTCGATCTTGGTGCTAAAAAGACGCTAACAGTTTGTGAGGAGAGAGGAAAGCTCCTTAATGATTTTAGCAGCTGACTCTTTGGATAGAGCCAGGGGTCAGCTGGCAATCCCACACTACCCAACAAAAGATAACCTTTGACCTTTTCCAACTCTCAGCACTAGGATGTCAAGAAAATCCTGAACTCTGATGGGGCCAATAAATCCCTGGATATTCCTATCGGGGATCTTGTGTCCTGCCTGGAAAACATGAGAGTTTCACCTTTGGAAAAGGACTGGAAAGTTTCTTTAGGTTGTTATTTTGGATAAATTCTTGGGAAAGCTTGGTATAGTGGAAAGCTACATTTGGGGATTCCTCGAACCCGAGGTGTTTGAGGTAGGGTTGAGTATAGTTGGTATTGTCATAGAATCATAAGAGCTGTAAGAAACCAGAGACCAGGACTAGATTTAGTTCTACGTTCCTAATCTCCTTTGTTGGTCAGAACCATGACTAGGACAGGGCAGTTAGGTCTTTGCTTCAGTGTGCTAACATAGAAGGGAGCATATTTCTTTCCCATGTAAATCTTTCCCATGCCTTGCAGAAGACAAGGTATGCTGCTGAACCACTGTTTCTGCAGAGTCCCATTGCTATGAGAATTCATTCCCCTCTTAATATCTATCTTCCTATTTCCCCATCCCCCCGCCCTGTGGCTCTCTCTTCTGCTTCCTCCATGGGAGCTTAGGGGTCAGAGATCATCAACCATGCTGCAGGTGGGATACTCCTTTGGCCTTGTGTGAATTGCCCTAAAGCCGACACAGACTGTCTTCATTTCCACCCTGTGCACAAATCCCTAGTTTGGACTCAATCTGGAATTATGCCCAAAGAGTTATTTAACTCTTTATACCCTTTGACCCAACAATACCACTACTAGGTCTTTTGCAATTGCTAGTATGTGAAGAGGGGTGCAAAATGCCTTTTTTTGAGCCCCTGAAAGTTCATAATCAACTTTTACATATATTTAGAAAACCTAGCCCTGGAGCCAGCCAAATTTATACCACTCTAGGCCTTCATATATCCCTTTAATCAAGTCTATGATAGGGTTTAAATCTAAGGATTCAAGAATTCCAGCTGTGGGATGGAACTCAGTTGGAACATAAGATCCAGAAGGTTTCTAGTCGACAATTTCTATGATTTTGTGACTTTCTCCAAAGCAGGTGCATGGAGTGGCATGGAGTGTGATGAAGGCAGGCATATGCTAGTAATTTAACAATCATCTCTTGGGGATAGGGGGGAGGATGGACACCCAAAACAATTTTAAGTTTTATTTACATCATTGACATTTTCTTCACCACTTTCTTAAGTCTAGATAACTAACAAAACAATAGATCAAGCCCTGTTTTGTAATGTTTGCCAACTTCCAAAATGTAAATGTTTACACTGAAAATTTAACAGTTGGTTCTCATGAGCTCCAGCACACCTCTGGAAAAGGTGTGTGTGTCAGAGAGGCTCCTGGGAGCATAATGGCAGCCATACCCTGCATCCCAGCTCCTCCAATGACTGCTGATGTGACAATGGACATGTCATTTAACTTATCCAGGCCTCAGTTTACTCAGCTGTAAATGAAGGTTTTGAATGAGATAATCTCTAAAGGCCCATATGGTTTGAAGTCTATGCTCCTATGAATGCGGGTGACTTCAGGCAGGTCACTTCACCAGTCAAGGACCCAGTTTCCTAATCCTGAAAATCAGAGTTAGTCCCTTCTACCTCTAAATCCAAGACTCCAGTCACCCTCTAGGATAACCTTCCTTCTCTAGACTACAAATTCCCTGAGAAAGATGAGCATATGTTTCTCTTATCAATAATAATAATAATAAATTATGTATAGCATGAAAAGGTTTTCAAAGCATTTCATACATATTATCTCGTTTGATTTTCACTATAATCCTGGGAAGTAGGTGCTATTATATATGCATTTTATGGGTGCAGAAACTGAGGCTAAAAGAACTTAAGTGGCTTATCTAAGTTCACACAGTTAGTAAGGCCAGATTTGAACCTACGTCTTACACTACACAGTAAGACCTGTAGTAGATGCTTAGTGATCCCAGTCGAATTTAATTAAGTTGAAGTGAAACAAAGACAAGAGAACAGATCTAGATGGTGACCCCATTAGAACTGCAGCTGCTACTTTGGAGTTTAGGACCAGACAGAGAGGAGAATCATTGGGTTAGCTTATAAAGAGGAGTTGGCTCTCCAGGATGCTCAAGTCATCACATAGATGAGCTCCAATCCCCCATGTCAGAAAGAGAAAAAGTCCATTAAGCTTCATCATTGTGTATGTGTATGTGTATAGATAGAAAGACAGACAGACAGAAAGACAGATAGATAGATAGACATTGTGGGATGATAGGATTTGGACCAAGGCAAGTTCTCATCATGTAGTCAACCTACTTTATTTTACAGAGAAGTTAACTGAGACCCAAGGAGGTAAAAGGTATCAGATCTGGGTCAAGTTCACACAGGTAACAAGTAGCAGGTGGCTCAGTATATAGAGCACCAGGTGTGGAGTCAGGAAGACCCAAATTCAAATTCGGCCTCCTGTGCTTACTATCTGTGTATCCCTAGGCAAGTCACTTGACATCTATTTGCCTCAGTTTCCTCATTTGTAAAATAGGGATAATAACAGCATTTACCTCACAGGGTGGTTGTGACGACCAAATGAGATAATTCTAGCACAGGGCCTGATATATGTATATATTTGTATGTGATATATGTGTATATATGTATTTGTATATGTGTGTGTATATGTATATATACATATATTTCTATATATAAATATATTTTATATATATTATATATATGTATAACATATTTGTATATGCTATACAAATGTTAGCTGTTATTATTATTATTATTAGAATTCAGATACTCTGACTCCATATCCAGGGTTTTTTCCAAAATGGTACTTGCAGCATTACTCAGCTACTTTCCATGGATAACGGCCATAACCAGGTAAAAACCCTGTCCTTGTAGAGCTGAGAGTTTAGGGATTGAAAGGCAAGATAGTGTAGTGGAAAGAGGGCTAGGGTTAGAGTCTAGATGACCTGGTTTCAAATTCTGGCTCTGACATTTACTCCCTGTTTGACCTTGGGCAAATATTTATTAACCCTGGGTCTTAGTTTCCTCAAGCATAAAGCAAGGGGAATGGACTAGATGTCTTCTCAGGATCCCTTCCAACTCTGTATTTCTGAGCCTATGATTACCATAATATCATGTTTTATAAGTAGGGAAAAGGAAATTGAAACAGTCAAATGACTAGCTCACTGACAAGGACCTTCAGTGGCATGAAATGCTGGGACACGTGCTGGCATGGGTTTGTGGAACCATTTCAAGACGTCTTCAGAAAGACAGGACAGATAAGAGAATGTGGAATCATAGAGCTTGACTGGGCCATAAAGACATCTAATCTAGAGGTACTTAATCTGGGGTCCATGGACTTCCAAAAGGTTTGTGAATAGATTTCAGGGGATCCAGGAATTTGAATGAGAAAAATTACACCTTTATTTTCACCAATGTCTAACTGAAATTTAGCCTCTCCTTTTATTCAAAAATAAGATTCTGAGAAGAGGTCCTTAAGAGACTGCAAATGTATCCATGACTCCAAAAGGGTGAAGAACTCTGACTGTATCAAAGGTTTTTGCTTTACCAATTAACAAGTGCAGAAGGGGAGGAGCTGGCAAGTGGAGGAAGGGGGATGTAGAATTCACCCCAGGTCCCATGGGTAGTTACTGACAAATGTAAGACTAGAAGCCTGGTCCCTGCACTCCCTGTTCCATCCTTCCAGGCCTCATTTGTCTAGGATCATTTAGATGGGATTCTGCTTAAAGACACTGTTGTTCTATGCTAGAAGACCTTTTAAAATTTCTTTCGACTCTAAGATTGTCTTTGGTCATTACATTTGGATTTGGGATTTCCCAGAATGCACAGAGCCCTGCAAGGATGATATGATAGAAAGAGGGCTAATGTTGGAGTTTGGAGACTAAGTTTTAAATCCCAGCTGGGACAATGACTAGCCATGTGACCGTGGGCATGTCACATAACTCCTCTGAGCCTAAGTTTCATTGTATATGAAACGGGGCTAACAAATCTGGTATCTGCTTAATAGGATTGTTATGAAGAAAACTTTTTGTAAACCATTAATTTCCCTAAAGATATATAGGTTTGTTAGGATAAGCAGATAGATAGATAGATAGATAGATAGATAGATAGATAGATAGATAGATAGATGGATGGATGGATGGATAAGATATATGGATGGATGGATAGATAGGGATAGATAAATGGATAGATGGATAGATGGATGGATCAATAGACAGATGGATGAATAGATAGCTGATAGATGGATAGAGGTAGATAGATATAGATATAGATATAGACAGACAGACAGACAGACAGACAGACAGATAGATAGATAGATAGATGATAGAACATTTACTAAGTGCTCACTATATGCAAAGTACAACGCTAAGCTCTAGGGATAGAACTAAAAATAAGCCAGATGATCTCTCTTTTTAAGGAATTTCCATTCTAATGAGGGAAGAAATGAAGGGAAGCTGGAAAAGTAGGGAGGGGTATATTTAAAATGACATGGCAGGGAAATGGCCAAGAAGTACTGTGGAAGCCCGGCACTGGACAAGATAAGGCCTAGAAGCTGACCTAGAAGAGTTTGGGGTAGAGTTCCCGCACTAGAGTCAAAGTGTCTACTCAATAGGAAATGGAAAGCATGGCCAGAGTGGAGAGTATATGCCATAGGATGAAGGCAGCATGCAATAATAAATCAAGATAATGGTGATGATTTTAAAAATAATAAATAACCAAATCCACTCCCTTTCATTTGTTGGTCAGTCACCAGTCCCTCCTATCTATCTATCTATCTATCTATCTATCTATCTATCTATCTATCATTTTAAACTCCTCAGGAGGTTGTTTTTAACTAGGCTTGTTCTTCATCCTCTTTCCTCTCATTTTTAAAATGTTTCTCTACCTGTTGAAAATATTGCAGGTTTATAGGGTTTTGAGGTAGATGGGAACTTACAGAGAGAGTCCTACTCTTCCTTTTATAAATGAAGAAACTGAGTCCCATAGACTGACAGCGGGAGAATCATAGAGCTATAGCCAAAAGGGATCTCAGAAGCCATTGATTTTATCTCACACACATCCCCATTTTACAGATAAATAAACTGAGGAGATTAAAGGCGTGCCCCAAAGTCACACTGGCAGTAAGCATGAGAGATAGGATTTGAACTCAAGACTATAAAGCTGGAGCCAATGCTCTTTTGTCTGACCTATAATTGCTCCTTAGATTGACTCTCCCTCCCATGGTCGTAGAAGCCATAGGTATCAGAGACAGAGCAGTTTGCATCCTCCCAGACAGACAGATGGCCTCCCATTGGCCCTTGGGTTCTGATGAGGTCAAAAGCAATTTTTTCATACCCTAATCTAATTCTCAAGAATGACCAAGTGGCAGGGGCTAATGTTGCTTTTTCTTTTTTTGAGACCTCTTGTGCTCTGCATCTGTTGTTAACCAAACCCACCCTCCAAGGCAAAGGTCAGGGGTCACAAGCAGTCGCTTAAACTGAAAATGAAAGGAAATCTTCCCTAAAGGAGTTTTTCCTGAAAGGCCAGGGAAGAGAAGGCAGGAAAGCAGGAAGACAGCAGATAGGACACCTAAAGGAATAGGAGGAAATGGTCCAGTGTAGTCTAGACTTGTTATCTCGGCCCCCTGTTAAGGCACCAGCCTTGCCAGCCATCCATCGCCCCTGTGCAATTGACTTCCTGTTACAGGATTTACACCCATGACCTCACTCTCTTGCTATCTTGCCAACCCCCTCCTTGCCCTGTTCTGGGTTCTCAGGAATTAGAGAGAAAGATAACAAGTCTAGACATTTCAGAATTTTAAATGGATTATTCTCCTGGGAAGAGAGTATGGTCCAGTCAGCAGTGCCTGAAATTCAAATTCAAGAAATGCATGAAGGACTTGCTATGGGGAATTAAGGGATTCCCTTCCCATCCTGTACTCTGCACTTGGATTCTCCTGCCCTTAAAATGAATAGAAAATCTCTCAACCGCAGGTGTACTTTGACGAGCATCTAAGGATCTTCTCCAAAGGAGAGCATTTCTGAGGGCGTGTTGAGCTGAGTCCCAGGGCCCCACTTTTTTTTAAACACCAGTTAATAGTCACTTTCTTCCCCTTAGTCTCCCTCCAAGTCCTTTTGCCATTGCCTTCAATTCCTTGGTGTGCCTCTGTGTATGTGTGTTTAGAGATCTGGAGAAAGAAAGCAAGGTTTCCAAAGGAGTAAAAGCTCTAGGTTTAAGGGATCCTCTTAGGATCAGGGAGTTAAGAACCAGAAAGGATCCTAGAGATCATATAATCTAATTCCTTCCCCCCATTTCACAGAGTGGAAAACTGAGGTCCAGAAAAAGAGAATCATTGGGCCAAGGTCACACAAGTAATGATTGAGAGAGTCATACTCCAGACCCATTTCTTCTGACACCAGCTTTGGTATTCTTTACACTGTTTTCCTCCCCTATCCCACCCCCATCCTGCTCCCAGGGCTGGGTTGAGTTGGAAAATGGCATATAAATTTTTGTTTTTTGCATGTAGATCTTAAACCATACTTTGGGGATGATAGAGCCAGACCTTTGGAACTAGAAGAACCTTTTAGGGACCATCTAATCAAAAATGCTTATTTTATAAAAAGGTGAAAAGACTCACCCGAGGTCATATGGCTAATTAAGTGGCAGAGCCAGTATTAGACTCCAGGTCTCCTGAGTTTGAATTAATCAGCATTTATTAAGTACCTACTACGTGCCAGGTACTGTGCAAGGTTCTGGGGACACAACGACAGAAATGAAACAGTCACCTTCCCTGGAGGAGCTTGCATTCAACCAGAGGGGATAACACATATACAAAATAAATGCAAAGTAATTTGAGGAAGAAGACACTAAAAGCTGGGAGGAATCAGGAAAAGCTTCATGTAAAAGGGCATGCTGAGTGGTGTGGTGGATAAAGCACCAGGCCTGAAGTCACGAAGACTCATCTTTCTGAGTTCAAATCTAGCCTCAGATACTTCCTAGCTGTGTGACCCTGAGCAAGACACTTCACTCTGTTTGCCTCGGTTTTATCATCTGTAAAATGAGCTGAAGGAGGAAACGGCAAACTATTCTAGTATCTCTGCCAAGAAAACTCCAAATGGGGTGACAAAGAGTTGGACACAATCCATGGGGCATCTAGGTGGCACAGTGGATAGGCTGCCTGTCCTGGAGTCAGGAAGACCTGAGTTTAAATTTGACTTCAGACACTTCACTAGCTGTGTGTCCCTAGGCAAAACAAATCACTTGAGTCTGTTTGCTCCCAGTTTCATCATCTGTGAAATGGGCAGAAGAAGGAAATGTCAAACCACTCCAATATCTCTGCCAAGAAAACCCCCAATGGGGTCACAAAGGGTCAGAAATGACTGAAGATCAACAAAGAAAGTGACTCGAGAAGAGTTTTTAGGGAAATTAGGGATTCTGAGAGGTATTTGGAGAGAAGGGAATGAGTGCTTTCCAGATATAGGGAATAAAAAAGATACCACAGACATCTCTACTCAGGGACACTTGCCTCTATACTACAGGCTTCCCTTATAATTGGCTCTCTTATTTAACGTTCCCTACCCACAGCAGACAATTTGATTCTCCATCATTACTGCTTCTGCCAGAGATCCTCCATTGTTTATTACTAATTTTATTAATTATTACTATTATTTCTTGGCTCATCTGTCTTCTTTACATAACTCAAGCCAAATGAGTCTGCGGTCTCATCCATTTGGATGTTTCCTCCGGTGATACAGATCACAGCCCTTCTGTGACTGTCCATCCTTACGGGAATGACAGCCATTGAGTCATTTTGTCTGGAACACATGCATATTCTAACCCATTTGGGAGAGCCAAAGAGCGATAGAATCCATTTACAGCAATCCAAAAATAATAATCTTGAAAGGCTGCGAAATATTATGGGTGAATCCAGACACAGGTGAATCCAGGATCTGTAAGGCCCAACCCCTCACTAGAATACACAGGGTGGTTAGGCACAATCCCTGCCTTACTTGGATAAAATCAGGAAAACATAACTCTTCAATAGGTGAGAAGGGGACATTACATATGGTGTTAGTGTCACTGGGACAAGGGGATAGACAAAGCCCAAAGGACTCCTATTGGGAGGTTCTCCCCTGCCAACACAACCAGAGGAATTTCCTGAATTGATAATGAACAGAAACAATGAGTGAGTCAGGCCTTTGATTGCCAGAAATTATCTTGATTTCATAGTAATATTGAGGTGTTTAGAAAGTCTGTGTTACATAAAGATAAACTGGTTGGTGTGAAGTTCTGGGGCTGAAGGCCAGCCAAAAACAGTTCGATCTGTATGTTTCTCTGTGGCCCATTGTTTGAAATCACTAGACAATCTGATCTTTCCTGCTTATAATAACAATCACTAATGACTATAACTAGCATTTATAGAGTATTTTAAGGCTTGCCTAACACTTTACAGATCTCTCCTTTGATCCTCACCACACCTCTGAGAGACAGGTGTTATTGTCTCCATTTTGAGGAAAGTGAAGCAAAGAGGTGAATGACTTGCCCACAATCACACAGTTAGCGAGTATCTGAAGCCAGATTTGAATTCAAGTCTTCGCAATTCCAGACCTAGGATTCTGAACAATGTGCAGCTTAGCTGCCTCCATTTACACGGGATAAGGGTAAATCAAGTTTGTTGGGAAGGCAGAAATTATGAATCAAACTCCCTTTCCTCCTCCATTAAACAGGAAAAAGTAAATCTTTTTCTTTTATCTATTTTCCACTGAGCTATGATGCTGTACACAAGTGGTTGTACGTGAGATAAAACAATCCAGACTCGCTGGGTTGTTTTCCAAGAGATTGCCTTGCTGGTCACCTCCGACAGAGATGAGAATGAGGGATGGGGTTGAGTGGGTGTGATCGGCATCCTTCAGGGAGTGAATGCCCAGTGAATGGTGCCTTTCAATCATCTTGGTCACCCTCCCCCAGGTTCTCTAAAGTTTTTTTTTCTTTTTCCCACCAACCTAAAACTTTTGCTAGGAAATAGCATCTGTGTTAAAGCATAAGTAGAGAATTATATGATCCAAGTCTAGAGAATGAAGGCTGAGTATGGTTTGGACTGATCTGGGCTGCGATTGGGGTCTTAGGAAAGTAGTAAAACATTGACAGGAAGCTTATTGTGGCTAGTTCCACGAAGTAGTAGAATCTGAGATTCTCAGCATTATGGAGTTATAATGATGTGAATTGGAATCCTGCCTCCTACCCGCTATTATAATGGAGGTCACCACAATAGATGATATAGTGCAGTGGAAAGTCTTGGATTTAGATCTGAATGCCAAACCTGGTGGTTTCCACCTTTTGGCATTTGAATGAATTGCTTAATTTCTGAGAATATTGATTTACTAATCTGTAAAATGGAGATACCAATTACTTGAATTATCTATAGAGTCATTGTAGAAAAATGCTTTCAGGGGGTGGAGCCAAGATGGCAGCTGGAAAACACAGACTTGCTTAAGCTCTCCCCCAGGTCCCTCCAAACACCTACAAAAATGGCTCTGAACAAATTCTAGAGCTGCAGAACCCACGAAATAGCAGAGAGAAGCAGGGCTCCAGCCGAGGACAGCCTGGATGGTCTATCCCATGGAGTTGGAAGCAGAGTGGAGCAGAGCCCAGGGTGAGCCATGCCAGGATGAACCAGACTGGGAGCCGGGTGGAACAGGCCATAAGGCCCTGAATAATTGAGCTGTGGTAGGTACCAGAATTCTCAACCCACAAATACCAAAAACAACAGAGCAGGTTAGTGGGAAAAGCTGCTGGGATGGAGTCAAAGAAGTTCGCAGTTGGCAACCACCCCGAGGGTGGCAGAGGCAGTGCAGCTCTGAAGCTGCTTCCAGAGCTACAGCTGCAGTTGCTTCTGGCCTCAGGCCCACCTGTTGGGAGGAATTAAGCAGCATATCAGAGCAGGAGTGCAAAGCCTGCTTTGCCCTGCCTGGATCTGGACCAGAATCCTGGTTGGCGACTCTTGGGGGAGAAGGAGCACTGGTGTGGCAGAGCTTGCTGTGTAGAAGTAGCTCTGAAAACAGCAGCACAGCCCCTAAAGCTTCACACAAAGTACTCTCTAGTCTACAAGCAGTTGTACACCAACAAAAAGCTCAATGGTCAAGTAGTTGGCTGGGAACATGAACAGGCAGTGAAAATGGTCTCAGATTCAGACTCAGACTTTGGAATCTTTTTTTAGTGACAAAGAAGACCAAAACATACAGCCAGAAGAAGTCAACAAAGTCAAAGAGCCTACATCAAAAGCCTCCAAGAAAAATATGAATTGGTCTCAGGCCATGGAAGAGCTCAAAAACAATTTGGAAAAGCAAGTAAGAGAAGTAGAGGAAAAATTGGGAAGAGAAATGAAAGTGATGCGAGAAAACCATGAAAAACAGGTCAATGACTTGCTAAAGGAGACCCCCCCCCCAAAAATACTGAAAAATATACTGAAGAAAACAACACCTTAAAAAATGGACTAACTCAAATGGCAAAAGAGCTCCGAAAAGGCAATGAGGAAAATAATGCCTTGAAAGGCAGAATTAGCCAAATGGAAAAGGAGGTCCAAAAGACCACTGAGGAAAATACTACCTTAAAAATTAGATTGGAGCAAGTGGAAGCTAGACACTTTATGAGCAATCAAGATAATATAAAACAGAACCAAAGGAATAAAAAAATGGAAGACAATGTGAAATATCTCATTGAAAAAACCCATTGACCTGGAAAATAGATCCAGGAGAGATAATTTTAAAATTATTGGACTATCTAAAAGCCATGATCAAAAAAAGGGCCTGGATATCACCTTTCAAGAAATTATCAAGGAAAACTGCCCTGATATTCTAGAGCCAGAGGGTAAAATAGAAATTGAAGGAATCCACTGATCGCCTCCTGAAAAAGATCCCAAAAAGAAAACTCCTAGGAATATTGTCACCAAATTCCAGAGCTCCCAGATCAAGGAGAAAACACTGCAAGCAGCCAGAAAGAAACAATTTGAGTATTGTGGAAACACAATCAGGATAATACAAGATCTAGCAGCTTCTACATTAAGGAATCGAAGGACTTGAATATGATATTCCAGAGGTCAATGGAGCTAGGATTAAAACCTCACCTACCCAGCAAAAGTGAGTATCATGCTCCAAGGCAAAATATGGATTTTCAATAAAATAGAGTACTTTCAAGTTTTCTCGGTGAAAAGACCAGAGCTGAATAGAAAATCTGACTTTTAAACACAAGAATCAAGAGAAGCATGAAAAGGTAAACAAGAAAGAGCAATCATAAGGGATTTACTAAAGTTGAACTGTTTTGTTTACATTTCTACATGAAGGATGTGTAATTCATGAGACCTCAGTATTAGGGTAGCTGAAGGGAATATATATATATATATATATATATATATATATATATATATATACACACACACACACACACACACATATATATATGTATGTATATATATATATACACACATATATAGACAGACGGCACAGGGTGAGTTGAATATGAAGGGATAATATCTAAAAAATCAAATTAAGGGATGAGAGAGGAATGTATTAAGAGAGGGAGAAAGGGAGAGATAGAATGGGGTAAATTATCTCGCATAAAAGTGGCAAGAAAAAGCAGTTCTGTTGGAAGGGAAGAGGGGGCAGGTGAGGGGTAATGAGTGAATCTTGCTCTCATCAGATTTGACCTGAGAAGGGAATACCATACACACTCAATTGGGTATCTTACCCCACAGGAAAGAAGGTGGAAGGGGATAAAAAAGGGGGGATGATAGAAGAGAGGGCAGATGGGGGAGGAGGTAATCAAAAGTAAACATTTTCAAAAAGGGACAGGGTCAAGGGAGAAAATTGGATAAAGGGGGACAGGATAGGAGAGGGGGAGAAAGGGAAAGATAGAATGGGGTAAATTATCTCACATAAAAGTCGCAAGAAAAAGCAGTTGTGTTGGGAAGGAAGAGGGGGCAGGTGAGGGGGAATGAGTGAATCTTGCTCTCATTGGATTTGACCTGAGAAGGGAATAACATACACACTCAATTGGGCATCTTACCCAACAAGAAAGAAGGAGGAAGGAGATTAAAAAAGGGGGTGGACAATAGAAGGGAGGGCAGATGGGGGAGGAGGTAATCAAAAGCAAACACTTTTGAAAAGGAACAGGGTCAAGGGAGAAAATTGGATAAAAGGGGATAGGATAGGAAGGAGCAAAATATAGTCAGTCTTTCACAACCTGAGTATTGTGGAAGAGTTTTGCATAATGATACACAGGTGGGCTATGTTGAATTGCTTGCCTTCTTAGGGAGGGTGCATGGGGAGGGAAGAGGGGAGAGAATTTGGAACTCAAAATTTTAAAAGCAGATGTTAAAAAAAGTTTTTGCGTGCAATTAGAAGTAAGATATACAGGCAATGGGGCATAAAAATCTATCTTGCCCTACAAGAAAGTAAGGGAAAAGGGGATGGGGAGGAGTGGGGTGACAGAAGGGAGGGTTGACTGGGGAACAGGGCAATCAGAATATATGCCATCTTGGAGTGGGGGGGGGAGGGTAGAAATGGGGAGGAAATTTGTAATTCAAAATCTTGTAGAAATCAATGCTGAAAACTGAAAATATTAAATAAAAAATAAAATCTAAATTAAAAAAAAATAAAAACACCAAAAAACAATTAAAAAAAAAAGAAAAACACTTTCAACAAGGTATTATGAATGTGAATTGTTATTATTCCTTAGCCCATCATGGACCTAAATATGAAATTACTCTATAAAATTCAGTTAGCAGTAGCCATCTGGTCTAATCTATAACCAAAAGGAAACCCCACCACTGTAGACCTCCAGTAACAGGAAGCTCCCTTCCCCCCCAGCCCAGGCAGCCCATTCCATTGTAAGACAGTTCTCATTGTTTGGAAGACACACACCCCCAAATTAGGTCACATTCTGTCTCGCTGTGACTTCCACCTTCTAATAATCTTTCTGTCTTTGGGGTCTGAGGCTTCCGATAGGCAGTTCCCTAAAGTTTTGACAACACAAAGGACCAGCTTCTATAATCTTATCCTCCTGTACTGATCCACAAGTAAAGCAAAGTTATTTTAGCCCAGCCTTTCTGTAATTCTTGTCTTACTACCTGAGTAGGGCACCATAAAAATAGAAGAGGAAAGAGACACTGTGATGTAGTGGGTATGCCCTGAATTGCTTGCTCATTCCTTCTCTCTCTTGGATGTGTGTGTGTGTGTTGGGTGGGGAGGAGGAGGGTTCTGTCTGTCCCTCTCCATCTCTCTCTCATCATCTCTCTCTGTCTCTCAGTATCTCTCAACCTCTCTCTGTCTCTCTCCATCTCTCTGTTCATCTCTCTATGTCTCTCTGTCTTTCTCTTTGTCTCTCTCTGTCTCTATCATCTCTCTGTTCATCTCTCTCTGTTTCTCTGCCTCTGTCTCTCTGTCTCTCTCTGTCACACACACGCACACACACACATACATGCATACACACACACACACACACACACACACACACACACACGCACCCCAAACATTAATGGATCATCCAGAAAGTTCTGTTCATCTGAGAAGAGTACCTGTTTGCATCCCCATTTCAGGCTCCCACCTGCACCAGTAATTAATCATACTCAGCACCCCCTGGAAATCTACTTTCTTTACCCCTTGTTTTGAAATTTGCTGCATTTCAAAAAATATATTTTTTTAAATGATGCTTCTTAAATTTAATAATTTATTATAAATTTGTGGGGTTTTCCCTGCATTGAAATTTTAATGATGCAATATTGCATCACGTAACTCTATAGTATTATATTGTAAACAAGTCACTACAAGCGCATATTCCTGCCAATGTATATTGGACTTCCCAACAATGCGCAGCCCACTCAATTGCCAACATTTGATTGTTAAGACCTTTTGGTGGACTTGACCTCTGATCATCGGTTATAACTTACATTTTGTGTGTTTATTTGGAAAATCATGTAATCACTATGACTTTAAGTCTGTTACACAACAGATGAAACATGTACTAATGCTTTTTCAAAAATTTTCTTTTCTTCTCTTCTTTCCTTATGCTTCCACCAAGCCCCCTTATTTTTATTCAACACCCTCCATTTGCACCTGAGGCTACTGCCACCCCCTCTGGATTGTTCCAGTGCCCCCCAGGGGGCAGTCTCACCCACTTGGGGGATGGTCTAGACCAACACCAGCATTTCAGTGGGCTGGACCCAATGGATCCTACTAGTCACTCTTGCTTCATCTCCCACTAATCTCACCCAGAGGAGGGGTTCCCACCCTCACCCCTGCTAGAGCTCTGTGTCTCTGTGAGTGCCTGGGTTCTCTGAGGAGATAATGTCAGAGCAAATCTGTTCCTGATTTCTGGTGCATTTCACACGGGATACAAACCATTGACTCCATGATAGGCACAGATGCCAGAACCCCAGTTTAATGAAGCAGTGCCTCTGCACCTGAAGCAACTTCCCAGTCCCACCCAAAACACAGCAGGTAATACTAGTGGTTGTTAGTGCTCTGGAAGCCCTGACCCAGCTCATTAGGGACTGTGTCAATATATTTGGTGTGGGAGCAACCTGGCCTCCACCACTCATTGCATGTGCTTACAACCCACAATTTGAATTCCTTAAGGTGATGCTGTGAGAGTCCCATTAACCAGTCCCTTGAAAGAAATCTATCCTGAAAATGTCATATATTTTCTTCTCCTACTTCAAGTGCAACTTGTCCCTATCATAACGCCAAGAATGAGAACAATATTAAAATTCCTTGGAGTAGAGTACCTAGTACTGCTACAAAGTACACTGAAAATGTGTTTTCTTTCAATATTTACCATCATTAGACTTTTTCAATTACAAAATGTAAAAATAACCCATTTCATTCACCTAAGTAGTGTTAAGGAGTGTTAAATGTCTCATGGACTTGTGATATTGTTTTTGGTTAGTAGTAATCCCCAGAAAATTAAATGTGAAAGAATATAGTACATTAGAAACTTGTCCTAGGACTGCTTCAAACTGAGTTCCATTTTTAAAAAATAAAAAAAAATAAGATAATTATGCTGGAAAAGCAGAATGGCCTGGGGAATAGAGAATTAGCCTTTTGGAAGAAAAACCTAGGTTTAAACCCTGCCTTCGGACACATTCTGACTGAGTGACTGAGGAGATCATTTAACATCTCAGTATCCCCAAGTGGCTCCCTAAGATTATAAAATTCAGATCTTCATTGGTAGGCAGAACCAGGTGGTAGCACAGAGAGTAAGAGAGCTGGATAGGAAGATCTGAGTTCAAATCTGGCCTAAGAAACTTCCTAGCTCTGTGACCCTAGGCAAGTCACTTAACCTCTGCCCATTTAGTTTCCTCAGGTATAAAATGGGGATGATAATAGCACCTCGCGTTCGTCCTTCGTTTTTGAAGAGGGAGATGATGACATGACGTGCAGTTGACTTTGATTTGAGTGAGGGACGGCTATGCAAGGTCACCAGCCTCACTTTCTCCTTCAGAACCATCTGGGTGCAGTGGCCTGATATTCATCAGGATGACTGGAGATGGCCCAGGATGCACTGGGAGACCATGGCCCTTTTAGACTAAGGCCTTTTCAGGTTCTCACTCTGAGTGAGGTAACACCCATTCAGTGAATAGGCCTCTTTAAGAAGTGAGCCAAGGGATGACCCCTTTAGTGAGAAAAAAGAGGGAAAAAAAATCAAACTGGGAGGGGAAGATCCTCAGGGTTGCTAGTCAGAAGAGAAACAGTTATCATGACATTCAATCAAATGAGAAAACATGGGTGCTGTTTTGTAAACCTTAATGTTTAAACTATACAAATGCCAGTTATCATTATTATTATTATTAAATTATTCAATTAAATTAGACCCATAATAATAATAACTATTATTGTTCATACTCTGCTACTATTGTTAATAATACTTCTGCTACTGCTACTACTATTAATAATAATAATAATATCCATGTTTATGCAGCACTCTTTTCACAATAAGCCTTGTGAGATTATGTGCCGTCATTGTTGATGTTGTCCTTTTGCATAGATATTTGTCCATTTTTTCATCACATAATTGGACAAAATAATTTCTGATAGCTTTCTTTATTTCTCCATTTCTTGAGAATTCTTTTATTTTTTATATTGGCTATTTGTTTTTCTTCTCACTTTTCAAAAGTCACATTACCTCGTGGTTTATTTATTTTATTAATGTTTTCAAATAACCAATTTCCAACATCAGCCAAGTAGTAAAAAGCAGTCAAGATTTGAACCAAAGTCCTTTGCCTCCATAAGGAATCATCATTTTATTACTACCATACTGCCTCTTGGGAAGTTTATCACCCAACGTGACATCTAGTGAATTTAAGATGAGACTCATGCTTAGGTCATAACATCATAGGATTTTTAATGCTGTAAAGGATTTTAGAGGTACTCTGATCCAATCCTTTCCTCACACATTTCCTAAAACTAAGACCCATTGAGGTAACTCACACAGACACTACTGATTTTAAATGTCAGAGGCCAAATTTCCATTGGGGACAAGAGAATGATGAAGGCCAGGGGGAAAGAAGCATGGTTTGGAGCTGGAAAAGAGCCCTTGCAATGTTCTAGATCATGGTGAAATCAACACAATGCCATTCTCAAACAGGAGCATCTGGAGTATTTCACATACAGAAGAAATTCTTCTTAGGTTTGGGTCACTCACTGGATCTCCTTCATGAGGATTGCAAACACCTTTGTTTTATGCCTCATTTGGTGTGAAAGATCAGAGGTATCAAACAAGGTTGTCTCTATAGTTATATCTATCTTTCAGAGAATTTTGCATAACTTTGTCATATCCATGAGGAACACTTTTTTGGAGAAGAGCCTATATATACAGGGTGTTCCTAAAGTCTGGACACATAGGCAAAAATGCATATTTTCAAGAAATGAAATGAATGAAATTTTCAACCACATTTTGTTTAATTGGAATATTAACAAATAACATTTTCAATATGATTTCCATCATTTGTGATGCAAAAGTTGATGCACTTTGCAAGATTCACATGAACTCGATGCAATGACTCCACATTGCCGTCAATTTTCCTATGTGTCCAGACTTTAGGGACACCCTCTGTGTGTGCGTATGTGTGTGTGTGTGTGTATTATTGATATCTTTTGTTTTTTATGTCACCAGAATTATTCCCAGGATCCCTCTTTCTCATTCCTCCTGAAAGCTATCCCATATAATAAATACTATTTTTGAAGAGGAGGAGAAGGAGGAGGAGGAGGAAGAGGAGGAGGAGGAGGAGGAGGAAGAGGAGGAGGAGGAGGAGGAAGAGGAGGAGGAGGAGGAGGAGGAGAACCAGCAACACTGATAAATACACATTTTAAAAGTCTGAAAAGATATGCTATGTACTATGCAGAAGTGGGAGTTCTCTGAATATAGTACATGGCATACATACCATATTCATAGAACTCCCACTTCTACATAGGAAGGGATGTCTTGCTAGTTGTCTTATTTGGGACTGTGTTTATCTTTTGTAATTTTGCAACATGGAATTTTGATTCTTTTGTGGTTGTTTTTCCTTTTACATTGTAGTCATTAAGTAGCTTGTTTTCTTGGCTCTGCTTACTTTATGCTTCACTTGATGTTATTAGCCAAGGTTGTCTCTATGGTTATCTCCGTCTTTCAGAGAATCTTGCATAATTTTGTCACATGCATGGAGAACATGTATCAAATGGTATAACTCTTGCCATACTTCTCTGTACTCATCAAATCTATCATTTATTACAGCCCAGTAATACTATATTACACTCACATGTCATCATTTGTATAACCATTCTCCAATCAATGGGCATCTACTTTGTTTCCAATTTTTTGATACCACAAAAATGCCCTGGTATAAATATTTTGTTATTTTGTTACATATGAGAACTTTCCTCTTATCAATGAGGACAAGAGCCTCTTGTATGATATTTGATTCTACTAAATCAAATGTTTTTTAATAGTCAGTAAACAATAAATGCAATGGGATGTTGCATTCTCTTCATTTTGTAGTTCATTGTTTAATGGTAAAGAAGGGGTCTACTCTATTGCTCTCAAAAACTCGGCTATTCCCTCTAATAACCTCATCTAGTACAATACACTTATTTTACAAGCAGCAAACTGAGGCCCAGTCAAGGGAAATTGATGGCAGAGCTTGGATTCATCTAAATCCTCCAATTTCAAATCTTGCCCCCTTCTCCCCTCCACCATGCAACACCCGGATGAATGAGGTCAACTCTAAATTCCTTTGCTTTGCTTCCAGCAGGTCCTCCCCTCTACCTATCCAACATGATTTCCTATTATTTTCCCATATTTATCCTCCAGCCTCCTCAGGTTATGTTCACTTCCCTTCGCTCATACTAATTTCCTAGTCTGAAAAGGGTAAAAAAAGATGGAGGGAGGACATAAAACCAAAACCCATGTCTCATGAAGAAATTGCTGGGGCAACTGAGAATGCTCAGCCTAGAAAGATATAAGACTCTGGGAGTAGAAGAATAATCATAGCTTTTGCTGTTGAGTCATTTTCAGTCATGTCTGACTCTTTGTGACTCCATTTGGAGTTTTCTTGACAAAGATATGATTTGTGATTTCCTTCTGTGGCTCATTTTACAGATGAAAAAACTGAGGCAAAAAGGGTTAAGTGACTTAACCAGGGTCACACAGCTGGTTGGTGTCTGAGGCCAGGTTTGAACTCAAGAACACGAGTCTTCCTGACTCCAGGCCCTGCACTCTATGTACATAGCTACTTCCAAGTATTTAAAGGGCTGTCTTCTTGAGGAGCAAGTAGACATTTTAGAGTACATCGATTGAGAAGAAAGAATTGGGACCAATAGGTGGAAGCTCTAGACAAGCAGATTTCCACTTCTAACCTGGGGGAAAAATTCCTAACAATTAGGACTGATGGCCATCCTGCATTTTGTCTATTTCACAGATTGCTGCAACCAAAGAACTGATAATTTAGTGACCAGATGTCTTGTTTTGAGACCCTCTATTTAACCAGGGTGGTTGCTCTTATAGGAGGCGCAGCTGGACAAAGAGACTATTCTTAAAGATGTTAGAAGATTAGTGGGACCTTCCAAAGCTTATGATATGCTGGCATAGCCTTTGAGAACTCAATGTCACTTCCAGAATACAATGAGACATCTGAGGCAAATTTGTGTTGCTTTCTTAAGTCTTTCAGTCAAGTCTGACTCTCTGTAAACCGTACTGTTCATGGGGTTTCTTGGCAAATATGCTGCAGTGGTTTGCCATTTCCTTCTCCAGTAGATTAAGGTAAACAGAGGTTAAGTGATTTGCCTAGGGTCACACAGTTAGTGTCTGAGGCTGGATTTGAACTCATGTCTTTGGCCCAAAGCTCTATCCACTGAGCCATCTAGCTTCCCCTAGGTAGATTTTAAAGCTGTGCAAAAATGAAATGAGTTACCCTATATGGTAGTAAGTCCCCTGTAACTGGAAGAGGCCAAGCAGAAGTCAGTGATATTGTAGAGGGCATTCCTTGTTTCAGGCATGAATGGGACTAGATGACCTTTGAGATCCTTTCCAAGTCTGAGGTTCTACAATGCTGTGATTACCTGGAGCAGATTTTGCTATTTTCAACAGAGATGCCATGTACCGTAGCCAAAGGAACACAGGTTACAATACCAGACCTCAGCCTGCTTGTCAGCATGTCTATAAATCAGTCTCTACAATCAAGAAGTCGATTTTTCCTTCAAACCAAAGGAATTCTTGGGCCCTGAGAAAGAGGCAAATGCCTGTAAAAATGTGGTTGCAGTTTGGTGGATTTGGGGGGGCACGGTTTATGTTATTTCTGCATTTTCCCCCATCACTTTCTCTGGGCAAAAATAATTAACACTCTCCCCATTTGTCTTAAAGGGACATGAGGTGAATGTGAATGCCATTAGCATGGAAAGTTGCACCCTCAAGCGCAACGGGCCAGAACAACAAAACCCCACTGTCAGTAGAAAAGGGGATGAATCCAATATGTTAATCAAAACTGTTTAAAGCTATTTTGGTAATAGGACTCTAAGTGGATAATGCAGGGCCCTGCTAGAGCCCAGCACATAAATGCATTTTTGTTTGTAATTTGTAAATCAATAACAGACCTGGAAATACTGAAAGTATTCAGACTTGAGACAATCCATGTTGTTGAAACGAAGCCAGGAAGCAGCGTTTCAACAGAGTAGCACAGCCCAGGAAAAACAGGAAAATAAAATCCTGTGAAAAATCCAAACGCCATGACTTGAGGAAGGTAAACCAAGCATCTGAGCGGCAAAGCAAGACTAATTCCATTAGGTCTACATTTGTCACTGACTTGCTTTATCCAGAGCTAAATATAACACGCTATGTTAAATTTAGGAAACCAGGCTATGCTTTCCTCACCACTCTATGTTTGTTGGTTCCACTTCCCAATTTTCTGTCTACACAATGACCAAAGGAATCGGCGCATATGCCTAAAGAATGTCAGAAGTACTAGGGACCCCAGGACAAAGAATATCAGAATTGGGAAGGACCTTGGAACGTAGAACACTGGAGTTAGAAGGAACCTTAGAACATAGAATATTAGAGCTAGAAAGAACCCTGGAATATATTATGTTAGGATTGGGAAGGACCTTAGAACATAAAATATTAGAGCTAGAAAGAACCCTAGAATATATTATATTAGAATTGGGAAGGACCTTAGAACATAGAATGTTGAAATTGGAAAGAATCACATGTATGCTGGAGCCCACTTGTACCAGCTTGCAAGAGCACATTTTCATTGTGAGCATCTGCACCTTGAAAATAAGCAAATGCTACAAACCCGGGCTTGATTTATTATTCTGGTGATTGCTTAGACTTAATAAAGTGATGGGGGAAATATTAACAATGCATATTAAATTTAAAAGTATACCATGTACACATTTCTTTTACAGAAAGCCATTTGTTAAACATTTACCAGCACACCACTGGGAAGAATCTTAGAATATAGAGTATTAGAGGTAGAAGGAATGCTAGAACATAGACTGTTAAGACTGGGAAGGGTCTTAGAGAATTTTAGAGTTGGAAAAAAACAGTAGAATATAGAATATCAAAACTAGCAGGAAGGCTGGGAACTTAGAATATTGGTTACTAGGAACCCTAGAACACAGAATATTAGAGATAGAAGGAACCCTAGGATATAGAATATCAGATTCAGCAGGAACTCTGGATCATAGACTATCAGAATTGGGAAAGACATTTAAACTTAGAATGTTAGAGTATAGAATGTCAGAGCTAGAACCACCTCTGGGAACACAGAATATCAAAGCTAGAAGGAACCCTGGGAACATAGAATATCATATTTAGAAGGAGCCCTGGGAACACAGAATATCAGTTAGTTGGAACCCTAGAACCAGCTAGAACCTTAGATCATAAACTATTCAGAATTGGGAAGGACATATGAACTTAGAGTTGGAAAGAACCACAGAATATGGAATATCAGAGCTAGAAGAAGCCCTAGAAACATCAAATATCAGTTAATTGGAACCCTAGAACAGAGAATATCAAAGCTAGAAGGAACTCTTGGAACATTGAGTATCAGTCAGTTGGAACCCTAGAACTTAGAATATCAGAACCAGCAGGAACCCTAGATCATGGACTATCAGAATCAGGAAGGATATATGAACTTAGAAAGAGCAGTAGAATGTAGAATATTAGAGCTAGAAGGAACCCTGGAAACATCAAATATCAGTTAGTTGGAACCCTAGAACATAGAATATCAGAGCTAGAAGTAACCCTGGGAACAGGGAATATCAGAGTTAGTGGGAACCCTAGAAATAGAATATGAATATCAGTGCCAGCAGGAACCCCAGATCATAGACTATCAGAATTGGGAAGGACATTTGAACTTAGAATGTTAGCATGAATAGGAACCTTAGAATTTGGAATATCATAGAAGAAAGGAACCTTAGAGAATATGTCCAACTCCATTTTAAAGAGGAGGAAAATGAGTCTCAGAAATGGGAGAGGGGTGTGAATTGCCCAAGATCACCCAGTGGCAGAGCTGGGATTCAAACTTAGGCCCTTGGATCACTAAGTAGACCGTTCTCTCTCTTCTACTCTATGTTGCGCCTCAGCTGTTGCCACAGAGTTTGAGAAGGAAGAGTAGGCATCCATTCCTTAATGGCAGAGAAAGACCATAGGATGGACTTGAGAGATCTAATCTAAGTCCCTTCTTTTCAGCTGAGGTTGATTCCTCCAAAGCTGCATTTACTCAGCTCTGAAGAGTGCAAAGTGAAAGATCCAATTTGTCATCCAGATAACTCTAAATAGCCAGATACCTGCAGGTCATGTAGCTATGACTGCAAAGTAGATTTGACTTGGGATGGAAGGGACAGAATCTCGAAATCAAGACAGCTCAGCTGCAAACTCAGTGTCCTTGGTCAAGGTTCTTCCCCTCCCAAGGCTTCAGTTTCCTCCCCATAAAATGAGAGCATTGTGCCTCTAATATTCCTTCCCACCAACATATTCTATTAGTCTATAACTGTGTCTTCTAAACAGAGATAAATGGAATACATGAACTCAGAGTTGGCCATGAATTTTCCTCCAGTATCCAGCTCATAGCTCTATGCACTCTAAGTGTCAAAGAACTGAGAAAATAGGCTGACCCCTAATCTGTTTGGCGTCCAGTACATGGAACGCGGGTAGGAACATAGGAAATGCTGTGTCATCTCACCTGAAACTGCGCAATCTGATCTGCCCAAATATTTGCAAAAAAAACAACACGCCCTCTTTGGTCACTTTCCTCTAAAATTCAAAAATAACACTGACCCAGTATGTGGGTGTTGAACTATTTGGGGTCTGAGAAAGTAAGGAAAATAGAGTTTTCCTGAAACTTGCTTGATGTTTCTAATCCCCCACTAAGGGGAAAGATCACTGAGAAGGCTTCTCATTTGGAGTCACTTTTGCCTTATTGTAAAGGACTGCATCAGGGTATTTCGGAGAATCATGGAACACCAGAACTCCAAGGGACTTTTGAAGTCATCTAGCCAAATCTCTCAACCAGTGCAAGGGGCACTCGGGAGGGGATGGATGGGAAGAGAATAAGTATTTACACAGCACCTACTATGTGCTGGGATGGGGGAGGGGGATGTCTCCAGTCATCCTGATCTCTATCTTGCCACTGGACCCAGATGGCTCTGGAGGAGAAGGAGGCTGGTGACTCTGTGCAGCCCTCCCTCCCTTAAATCCAATTCATGTCATGACATCACCTTCCTGATGTCATGGTCCTCTTCAGGAATGAAGGACAAACAGCACCAACAACCATGTGCCAGGCACTGCGCTAAGGGCTTTACGGCTATTATTTCATTTGATCCTCTCCGCAACCCAGAGAAGAAGAGGCTGTTATTATTGCCGAGTTATAGCTTGCCTCAGTTTCCTCATCTGTAAAATGAGTTGGAGGAGAAAACGGGAAACCATTTCAATATCTTTGCCATGAAAATCCCAAAATGAGGTCACAAAGAGCTGGTCACAACTGACATGACAATAAACAGTTAAGGAAACTGAGGTTGCTACTTACTTAGGGTTATACAGTATATAAGTGTGTGAGGCCATGTTTGGATTCAGATCTTCCTGAGTCTTGGCCCCGTTCTCTATCCACTGCACCACCTAGCTGCTTCTGTATGCTATCTATGTGTGTTGGTAAGCAAAATGGGCGCTCAGCACTTAGTTGGCTTTTGTTTCCTTTGAGTAATTCAGTGTATTTCATTGAGCCTTACTAGGTGCTAAGCCCCAGGTCCAAACTCCTATTAGGTATAAAACCTATATGGGTGTGACTTGGTAACCAAGGTGGGGCCCCAGGTGGGGCTAACTAAGGGCAAACTAAGTTTACACGTGAGTTTGAGTGATAGGTTTGGGACATCAGAGGCTCTTAGACCACATGGGTTTAAGTCGCCTCTTTGAGATGATTTTAGGTCACGTGGGTGAGTCGCCCCTGACCTTGAAAAAGATATAAAACCAGGGGTTGGTTTCCTATTCTTTGGAGCTCTTTCCCACAGCCATGGTGGTGCAAGTGACTCTGGGCCAGCCCACGTTATGAGCTCCCGGGCTGAACCTAGATGCTAGTAACTATGAATCTGTATTTGGTCTGTCTGTCAATGTTTGTAGTTTGTTTAGGGCTCTCACTTGTGCTGGTGTGCTGATGTGGAGACTCCGGGCAGCTGTAACTAAGGGCCCTCCAGCTTGTAGCCCTGATGCTGAGACTTAGTTAAACTCTGGTAACTGTGTATTGGGATTTGAATCAGACAAGGTCTGTCTGTTGATGTTTGTACTTTGTTTGTATTGTGCTCTGAAGTTCAGGGTGCTGGTCTTTTCCCCTGAACTAAGTGAGTGATATTTGTATGCTGAATTAAAGTAAGCTTGTCAACCCCTTAACGTTGCTTCCCTTACTAAAGCAGATCAAAAGAACCTGTGCTTTTGCAACGTGCTGGTAGTGTTCTTGTTGTTGGGCTTATGTTGGTCTTTCACCCCCCACAACAGCTGCTAGCTGGATTGTTGAAACACTATGACATCCCTGAAAAGCAGCAATCCAGTTTCTGTTTGAATTCCTCAAGGGAGTTCTCTTCCTCTCAAGGTGTTGGTAGGCAACACTCATTGTTGGGATGTTCTTCCTCATATCGCCCATCCTGAAATCTCCCTTTTGCTTCTACCCACTGGTCTTTTGTTTTTCCCCGGGTTAAGTAGATCCAGTCCAATCCCTCTTCTCCATTATAAGTCTCCAGATATTTAAAGGGAGCTCATTGTGACCCCACCTACCCTTCTTTTTTCCAGGTTAAGATGCCTGACTTCTTCAACTGTTCTTTATGTAACAGGCATATCTGAATAAACACACTCCCCAGATTTCTATAGATTGTGCCTTCCAATAGCTGCCTTTAGGGGATGATGCTCATAGACCTTCAATGCCCACATATTGTGTCTAGCTAGGCTGGCATGGAACTCATGTGAGAAGATCCAGAAGCAAGACATACCAAGGTTGAGACCTGGAGCAGAAAAAGCAGAGAAGTATAGAGAAAAAGCAGAGGCTGCTTAGATAGGGGTAGTCCATGGGACTCACCCAGGGGATGGAGCAAGCTTCAGCCTATTGTGAAATGTTCAGTGTGAACGTTCAGACCTTGGAAATAGGCAAAAGAGACAAATCAGGGCTTGACGTGTTGATTATTGTTTTGTTTATCTATTGTCTTGTTGATATCATTAGGAAAGTGATAGAGAGAGTGTTAATAATACAGATGAAATTTAAAAGTGTGTTGTGTATATCTTTATTTTTTTTTTCAAAGAGCTGGTTTTTCATACTCCTGATCTCATCAAGTCCCATCAGGGTGCTGTAAGTATTCACATTTCTCAGTTACTTCCCTGAATGATTTAAGGACTGAGGTAAACTAATGAAGCTTTTCCTGTTTCTGCTAATGCCAGACCTGAGGACTTAGAAAGGCATGTATAGTAAAGTGGATGGAACACCATACCTGAGATCAGGAAGACCTTGGTTTGAATCTCACCTCAGATATTTACTCTGTGACCTTGGGCAAGTCACTCAACCTCTTGAAGCCTCAATTGCCTTATCTGTAAAATGAGGGGATTGGACTAGACAGTCCCCCAAGGTCCTTTCTACCTCTAGGATTCCGTGACTTGATGTGGCTGCACCGTACTGGAAGTCTCACTCTTTGGGGAAGATGCCATGACTGAAACTCATCTCTTCAGTGGCAAAAGACCATATTGGCCCAATACCAAGACACCACAAAAGGTCTCATTGATCCAATACCAATACACCACAACTTGACAGATCATCCATGGCATGTCTTATTACACTCGCTTTTTTTAAACTGCTCTTTATTCTTTTTTTGGAGGGGGGAAGGCAAGGCAATTGGAATTAAGTGACTTGCCCAAGGTCACAAAGCTAGTAAGTATTAAGTGTCTGAGGCCAAATTTGAACTCAGGTCCTTCTGACTCCAGCACCAGTGCTCTTTTCACTGTGCGGCCTGGCTGCCCCAATGTCTTGTTACACTCACTTTTGTCCTCAGATTTCATGCAACTCTAGGATAGCCTGTCAACTGGAAACTAGGGAGTAGCAGTCCTAGTTACTGAAAGGTTGGGAATTGGCATGGAACGATGTTTCTGTTTGATGTGTGTTATACAATTTATCACTTGATGCTTCTTCAGTGCCATGGGGTCTCCTGTTTTAAATGAATTGTTCTTATTCTCATTCTGATCCCAAATCATGTGATGAATTCTGGCTGGTCTAAAATTATTCAGTAGGTTGGGACACAAAACATTATTGTGAGTAAATTTGAATTCCAAACCAGGTAGCAGTTTGGGACGCTGTTATGCATATACTGTCATGGCTTCTACATCTCTACTTGGAAGGGAGATGTAATTGAGGGTGGAAGGATACCCACAGAGGAGGCTAGCACCATGGAGAGATATCCTCTTCACAGTTCTGACTTAAAATCCCTAAGGCCTGCCCTCCTTCCCCCTTTCCTGATGATTCGTTTTCAAATGCATGTTCAACAGTCCACTTTCAGATATTGGTCTGTGTCTATTTAGTCCCCTTTCTGTGGGCTGTTGTCGGTAAATGTCTTTGCCTGCCCTCTCAGCTGCTCATCCCCCAAGATGCCTCCTGGGCACATTTGCAGCCTTCTGCTTCAATGTTTACTGTTTACAAGCCTTCAAATAGTTGTAGGGTTGTCATCATGTTCTCAAGACTCATCATCAGCTGGGCCAGGAATGTGCATTTCATGTTTTTCATCTCTCCTCATTAGTCAGTGCCTTTAATCATCCATTTACTGGGCTCTGAAACTCCTCTAATTTGCCAACATTGCTTGGAGGCAGAAGACACCAGAACTGAGTGCAATGTCTCTGGATCACCTCCTCTTGTTTGGGGCACTTTCGCCATCCTATTAATAGGACAAGATGGTCACCCTGCTAGGCAAAGATTCATAGACGTATGGGATGTCAGAACTGGCAGGGCTAGAAGAGATCATCCAGACCCACCTGCTCATTTTATAAAGTTGGAAACTGAGGTCCAGATGAGGTGAAGTCACTTGTCCAGGTCTCAGGAAGCTAGAGATAGAGACAAGACTAGATGCCAGATCTTCAGATTTTAGTCCCAGTGTTTTTTCCACGAAGACAGCAGTGATACATCTGGAATCAAAATATAAAGCAAACACTCTTGGGAGTTATTTGTCCCTCAAGAATAGCACCACAAAGAAGATGAATTAGCTCGCCACTCATTTGAATGGAAAAAAAAATGTCGGTCAGGTGAAAAGAGACCCGGGCTGGGAGTCAATAAAAAACTAAAAAACTGTGACACCCAGTGATCTGGGCAAGACCCTTCCTCTCTCTAAATTCATTTTCCTCCTACATTTTTTAAAAAAGATAAGGTAAGGAAGATTGGATTGGTTAAATTAGATCATATAGTACAATGAAAAGATTACCAGATTTTGGAGTTAGGAAAGACCTAGATCCATAGAAGCCACTTCCCTCTCTGAACCTTGGTCATCTCATCCATGAAATGGGGATAATAACAATTTCTACTGGGTTGTCCTAAAGAAAATATTTCATAATCCTAAAAGTGGTATATGTGAATTTGAATTATTTTTTAAAATAGTTCGTAAGGTCCCTTCCAGCTTTAAAATTCTAGGTAAATCCTACTTGCTTAAGTTTCTTTTGGGGATACTAAGAATATTTTGTTTATTTTTTTCTAGCAATAATTCTAACATTTATAATTAATTATGGTAATGAATATTATTCATTCATTAAAATATTACTTAATAATAGGTAACACAGAAAAATACACTTTAATTCAGGGCTGTCCAACCTTAGGTTTTTATTAAAACAATAGACAATATATTTTGATTTGCCATTTTAGTGAGAGCTCTGAGGTAGCTCGACTTCCTCAAAGCATTTATGTAAATTTCTATGCTTGTAGCGCGGGCCGCATAAATCGGGCCAAATGTGGCCCACAGGCCACATTTTGGACAGCCCTGCTTTAATATTTTCAAAGAGCTATGCATATATTATCTCATTTGATCCTCACAGCAGCCCTTAAAGGGTTACATTATTATCCCCCATTTTAACAGGTGATATAACTGAAATTAAGTAAATGACTTACCTAGGGTCACACAACTAACTAATAGGTGTCCGAGGTAGGATTCAAACTCAAGCCTTCCTGTCTCCAACTCCAGGACTCTTTTGTCTATGCCCCCATTTATGCCTCCAGCATTGATATTTGTTATGCTCAGGTGCTACAAAGTTATTTTAAATAAAATATAAATACAGGGTGTTCCTAAAGTCTGGACACATAGGCAAAAATGCATATTTTCAAAAAAAGAAATGAATGAAATTTTCAACCACATTTTATTTAATTGGACTACTAACAAATAACATCTTCAATATGATTTCCATCATTTGTGTTGCAAAGGTTGTTGTGCTTTGCAAGATTCACGTGAACTCGATGCAGTAACTCCATATTGCCGTCAATTTTAGCATGTTCACTCTTTATGAGTGCAATCGAGTGTGTTGCATTTGTGATTTTCATTGAGTATAACTTCTACTTTAGCATACCCCAGAAAAAGAAGTCAAGGGGGCTAAGGTCTGTTAATAATCCAAATATTTCAAAATATGCATTTTTTCCTATGTGTCCAGACTTTAGGGACACCCTGTATAATCAGAATCAGAACTGTATTTATTCCCATAATGCTCCCATGTTTGATGACAGTTTTGTCAGAACAAAAAATAGGTGCGAACTCTATAAGAAATCTGTTATAAGAAGGCCCCCCCCCATCAAGGGTGGTGATTCATACAGGGGCAGAGAATTGATGATGGATAGAAAGATATTAACAGCCAGGTGACTGATTCCAATGGCTTACCATGTCAGGATTTGTTCAGTGAGAAGGAAATAGGGTGTCCCTGCCTTTTAGGCACACTGCCTCAAAGGAAAGGGGAAAAAAAGCCATGCTGGGGAGTGTGTGTGTGTGTGTGTGTATGAGAGAGAGAGAGAGAGCAGAAGTAAATCTGGTAGCCTTGTGCTCTCTAAAAGATCATTAGAAGGGGAGCAAGGCCAGGATTCAAGTCCTGGCCTCAGTTTCTTCCCCTGCAAATGAAGGGCAAATTTAGGCTTGATATGAAGACGAACCGAGCCCCCTAACAATGAGAGCTCTGCAATCACAGAGGAGCTGCCTCAGGAGGTAGTGAGTACCCCTCACCGGGGAGATCTTCTAGCCAAAGTTGGTTGACCATTTGCTAGGTACAAGAATTCTTTTTTTTTTAATTTAAGTTGATTATATGGCGACTGAGGTTACATCCAACTCTGAAATTCTGTGATTCTGTGGTTCTCTGAGGGAGACAGCCTGAAGCAGGGGTTCTTCACCTGGGATCCACAGGACTCCAAGGGGTCCATGGATAGACTTTAGACTGTTCTGTTTGTGAAACTGGATGGGGAAACAATTGATTCTTTGTTTTCATAAACCTCTCATGGAAATTTAGCATTTTCTTCAAATATAAAACCATTATTTAGAGGAGGGGTCAGTAAGCTTCACCTGCCTTTTGGAGGAACCCCCCACAGCACCAAAAAAAAGATAATAACCCCTGATCTAGATGGCTTCAAAGTCATCTTGTGTACTTTTATACTCCATGTTCTAAGACTCCTTCTAGTTTTGAGTTCATGACTGTTCCTTAAAAATAGAGTTCATGATCACTCCTCAAAACTTGCCCCTCCTCCAGCACCTCTATGTTAGCTTCATCATTACCATGTTCTTGATTTTCTCCACGTGTGGGGAACCTGTGGCCTTGAGGCTACATCTGGTCTTCTAGGTCCTTGGCTGCAGCCTTTGGATTGAGTCCAAGTTTTACAGAAAAAATCCTTTTATTAAAGAGATTTAATCTGTGAAGTTCAGATTCAGTCAGAGGGCCCCACTTGAGGATCCTGAGAGACACATGCGGCCTCAAGGCCTCAGGTTCCCCACCCCTCTTCTAGGCTTTTTTAATCTTAGAATTTTCTTGGACTCTCACCTCTACCTCACCCCACGTATACAGCCAGTTGTTATAACTTGTAGTTTCTACCTTTGTGAAATCTTGCATCCAGGGCCTCCCCCTAAATCTGCAACCAACCTGTTTCATACCCTGTTCTCTTCTCACCAACCTCCAACCCATCCCCGACCGTGCTGCTGAAGTCGTTTTCCCAACATGCTCCTTTTATCATGTCATTCCACAACTTAAAAACCTTTAGTAGCAATCTATTGCTTCCTGATTAAAATAGGCCTGACTTTTGAATTCGAAGGTCCTTGAGAACATGGCTCCCAACTATCTTTCCAACTTCATACTATGTCTTTTCCTATATTCCAATCAAATGGAACTTTCTTCAGTTAGCATCCATGCCTCAGTTCATCCAATCCACCGTGCTTGTGACAGATTTCCTCCATTTTCATATGCTGAAATCCTTCCCTTTCTTCAAGGTCAAATGCTTCTCATCTTTCCTTCTTTCAATTCAGATTTCAATTCAGACCTCTTTGAAGTCTTCCTTGACCCTTCTCCCCTGTCACGAAAGTAATATTTTACTCTTCAAATTGTTCATGGTACTTTGTCTTTTATTCTTATCTCCATACTCCTCATAGCATAATAATCCACAATATTTCTAAGTTATCCCTTCCCCCATGTGCTGCTCTTTCTTGTCAGTGCCTTGAGAACAAGGATTCATTCTTTCTCTCTGGCCCTCTCTTCCCCTCCTTTCTGTATACACACACACACATGCACACACACACACACACACACACACACACATATATACACACCTCTATATATGTGTGTCTGTATATATACATATGAGTGTATATGTGTGTATGTATGTATGTATATATGTATGTACATATATTCTCTCTGAGCAGCTAGGTGATGTAACTGATAGAATGCTAGGCCTGATGTCAGGAGGACTCATCTTCCTGAGTTCAAATCCAGCCTCGGACACATACTAGCTATGTGGCCTTGGATAAGTCACTTTACCGTTTGCCTCAGTTCCTCACCTGTAAAATGAGTTGAAGAAGGAAATGGCAAACCCCTCTAGTATTCTTACCAAGAAAACCCCCAAAAGGATCATGAAAAGTTAGACATGACTAAAAATGACTGAATGATGAAATTCTCTCTCCATATACATTATCTACATATATATGCATGTATGTCTATGTATGCTTTCTATAGATAGATAGATAGAAAGATATAGACATAGAGATATAGATATAGACATCTATCTCCCCTGCCCAGGACAGTGCTTTGCCATAAATGGTTATCAAATTTTTATTGAGTTGAATTAACAATCTAAATCATAAAATTCCTTTCGGCTGTGATATTCATTGTTCTAATGTCTCTTCCAGCTCTGATGTTCTACACTCTAAGATTCTGTCTAACTTATTATCTTTGACATTCTCTGTTCTAAGATCCCTCACAGCTGACATTCTGTATTCCAAGGGCCCTGCTAGCTCTGACACTGTATATTCTAAGATTCCTTTTAACTCTGGCATTCTTTGTTCTAAGGTCTGTCCACTGATATGCAGTGTCCTAAGCTTTTTCCAGCTCAGACATTTTGCCATCTCCGAAAGTCTATGATTTCATAATTCTATGTCACATGCACAGCAATCTCTAATTTTCTCCCAAGCAGGAATCTGGTTACACCCATGTGAAAGTCTGTCTGGCATATTCTCTTCTTCCACTAATTAATCCTATTGAAAACCTTCCATTTGTCATGCATGGTTTCCCCTTAATAAATCCCTGCTGATTACAGATCACGAACCTGGTACCTTCTAGATGTTTATACAATTTTAGAAATACCCATGTGTATTCCATTCCTCGTTAGTTATTTTAACTAAATATAAGGGATAATAAAGAAATGAGTATTCATAAAGCCATATAATTGGAGGAATCTCAGGGTTCAACTAGGCTAGCCTTATGCTCACTGCAAGAATCCTCTCTATACTCAAAGATGAATGAATGAACAAATTAGTGGGTAAATTAATGAAAAAGCATTTATTCAGATATTCTTATGTGGCAAACACTGTTGCTTGGAAACACAAATATAAAATATATAATGGTACCTGCCCTCAAGGGTTTTACATTTTAATAATGAAAGACAACCCCTATGATGAAGTAATAGAAAGAGGCATTTTTGTTTGGAAGGTTCCATGGATGGTAAGTGGAACCATAGGGGATGAGATTGACACACCCTTTTCAGGCACAATGGAAGAGTTGATTTGATAATGGTTTAAGAAATGGAAAGTAGGAAGGCGTGGAGGGTCCAAGGCAAACTGACCAGAAAGAAGATATCCAGAGAGTCAAGTGAAGCATGGCTAGAACCAGGCCTAGATGTAGTAAGTGACTGAATCAACCAGAAGTCAAGGTAGTTGAACCCCAATGTGGAAATTTCTGGGAATGAAAGGCTATCCACCCTTTCTCTGGTTGAACATTCTCAGAGAATATGGGTAAAGGTGATCAAAGGTTTCTGTTGCCTGACCTCCATTCATTATTGTGAAAAATGATAGGATATTAGAAAGAAGCAGCATCTTACTTAGGGTGGAATGGAAAGGAGACAAGCTTTGAAGGCAGAGAACCTGGGCTCAGCTCCCAGCTCGACTCTTCATGTGACTTGGGGTAGGTCACTTTAACTCTCTGGGTATCAGTTTTCTCCTCTGTAGAAGAGGTCTAGATGGCCTTACCAGATCACTTCTCACTCTAAATCTAGGATCCCATGGGACTGAATGACAGAGGGAGAGGAGCTGTGTGTCCAAGGCTGTGGGAGCATGTGGCTCCCATCTATTCCAAGGACCTGTCTATGGGTTTCTTTGGCCATTGGTGATTCAAAAGAGACTGGAGTATGGTGAAGGAAGGAGTGAGGGTTAGGAGGGAATATTTTGTTGTGAGAATCAGTTTGGTACAAAAGGGAGTCAGAGAGTTAGGAGACAGAGACAGAGACAGAAAGACAGAGAAACAGAGAGATACAGTGACAGAGAGAGACAGAGAGAGATGGGAGAAAGAGAGTAAGAGGAGAGAGAAAAAAGAAGAGAGAGAAAGAAAGAGGGGAGAGAGAGATGAAAGAAAGAGAAAGAAAGAGGAGAGAAGAGAAAAAAGATGAAAGAGAGAGGAGAAAGAAAAAAGAAAGAAAGAGGGGTGGCAGAGAACTATAGTCAGGGAAAGAGTATGGGTAGGTCTAAATCCTAGTATTTCTCCAAACACACACACACACACACACACACACTCACTCACACTCACATGCACACATACACACACACACATACACAAGAAACTATTAGATTTTATCTCATATCATTTCTCTGATTTTGAATGGTTTCATGAGAGGAAGTATGGTGTGACCTTAATAATAATATCTTTATAGAACCATAAACATAGAGCTAGAAGCAGCCTTGAGGCCATTAAGCCCATTCCCCTCATTTTACAGATGAGAAAACTAAGGCCCAGGGAGGATAAGTGGGTCACATGGTTCCCAAATACAACAAGTAGAAAAGTAAATATTTAAGCCAAAGTCCTCTCACTCTAAATCCATTTCATTACATTGCACCTGCCTCCCTCCTCTCTGATTTCCTCAACCTTTCCTTTTATTGCAGACAGAATCATTTTTCTCACACATAGATCTGGTCATGGCAGACCTCAGTTCAAACATCTTTGGTTCTCTGCTGTCCAGTAAGCTGTTTGCCTGGACTTGCCACCAACTTGCAGAGCCCTCTTCCTCCAGCCTGAACACCCCACACATACTCTGTGCTGTCACCCAACTCAACGATTGTCCCATCTGCTCCTCTCCAAAGATCCACTGCACTCTTGCACCTCGACACTTTGCTTAGTCTTAGTTCTATACCTGAGATTTCTTCCCTTCCCTTCTTCACCTATTGAATTCCTTCCCATCATCTAAAGTCCAACTCAAACACCACATCCTTCATATTTTAATCATTTGTGTTAACACATTATCTTTTTACTTGACTATGAGCTCTTTGAGGCCAGGTAGTTTGCCATATCTAAACTGTTTATCTCCTCCAATGCTAGCTTAGAGCTCTACAGAGAAAGAGCCCTTAATATAGGCTTGTGGTTGAATTTGTTGCCTGGAATCACATGTGGTTCTTTCATATGATGCTGGAGTCTTTCCCAGCATTTCCCATTTTTTTCTGTATTATCTAACTTCTGTTAGAATAGTAATGTAGGCTAGACCCCACAGGATTCCTTGAGCTTCTGGTTAATGGTCACACAAATACGGCCTAGGATCCCATTTCAGGAGCATCAGCAGCAGCCACTGTTGGGGCAAAATTGTTATCTTACAAGAGGTAGCTTACATTTGGCCAACTGTTCTGATACTCTCTATAGCTCTCTACAAGAGACTGAAGGACATTTCTTGGGTATGTTTATTTAGGAGATATCACTTTCCCCCAAGAGATGGTGGAGTGAGGTGGGGTGGGGGTGGAGGTGGAACTTGTTTAAATCCTAGGTCTTATAAGATCTACAAGGAAAGAAATTGCTCCCAACTACTCTAATCCATTTCTGCAGGGGAAATAAATTCTTCCCAACATAAGCACACCATGATTTCCCTCTATGGATTTACAACAGTCCAATCTCTAGCTAATAGAGAAAAGAGTCCAGCTGAGCTATATTTTTCAATTAGCAGTCTACCATATTTAATGACTCCGTTCTCTGCACTATTATCCTTGGAATATTGGAAGAAACCAAAGAAGCCCACCAGCATGGTGAGTGGCTCTTCCTTGGAGAAGGCAAAGAAAAATATGGATAAGAATCACTCAGGATGAAAAGACAGAGAAAGAGTCCAAATCTGCACTGGTGGATGGCATCCACATTGATGAGGCTACAGATTAACCAAAGTGTTAAACATCTGATTCTCTTTCTACACATCATAGAGACACAATGAGGTGTCTTGGGTCAATGTGGGGGGCAGGGAGCTCCTTTCCCTAATGTATGTGGGGTAGGAAGCTCCTCTATAGCCATGCACTCCCTGCCCTGATTGTGTATAGATCTTCAATCGATCAGTGGATCAACAATCACTTACTAAGTGCCTACTGTAAGAAACAGTACAATTCAGTATATAGAGGACTGGCCTTGAAACCAAGAAAACCACGTTTGAGTATTGCCTCTGATACATACCGCCTGGTGACCTTAGCCAAGCTATGATGCACCGTAGCACTCTAGGCAAATCTCTAAGACTCTGAGTTACACAGAAGGTGCAAACGTGCATCAGTGAAGAGAATTTCCTTGCCCTATACTAGTGAAAGCACAGATCTAATCCATATCCCTATGTAATGGACTACTATGAAAAGAACTGAGATACAAATGACAAGAATGACGACAAATGACAACAATTGCTAATAAAATCCAGCTTATACTGTTTTAGTGACTGCGTATTGTTCTCCTGGTTCTCGCTTCACTTTGCATCATTTCACGTCTTTTCATATTTCTCTGCATTATTCATACCTATTGTTTCATTCATACCTGATAGTTACATTGCATTCATATACCACAATCTGTCTAAGCCATTCCCCAATTTACTTTGTTTCTAGGTTTATTTTAGTTTTGGTTTGGTTTTTGGTTTGTTTATTTGTTTGTTTTGGCATTGTAAAAGTGCTACTATACACATTTTAGTGTTTATAGTGTTTCTATGTTTGATTTCCTTGAGCTATACACCTAGCAGTGTCAACTTGATTTTTTAAAGAATTCCAGTACTGGAGATTGGCAAAGTTAATGGGAATAACTCAACCCAAGGGAAAGAAGAGTAACAGCAGAATTTGTGTCTCCCTTTAAGGTCTACCAAATGGCCATTTCTTCTTTGACCAGTGGCCAATCATCGCCTCCATGCCATCATTAGGGGTAGGGGAATGAACTTGTACCTTCTGGTTTCCCATACACGCCCCTTAAAAAGGGACAGATATCCCCAATCCCATACGTGAGAGTACCAAAGCACATGCTCCAATTGAACCCTCTCTATCCTACTCATGACAACCCTGTAAGGTAGGTAGTGTGAGTAGGATGTTCCTATTTTATAGGTGAAGACTCTGAGCCTCAGAGAGAGCCCTTAAGTGACTTGGCCTGGGTCACTGAATCAGCAAATGACTGAGTCAGAAATTCTGATGCCAGGTCCCATGCTTCTTGGACTGTTCTTAGTCTGCCTGGTGGCAAAAACTCCCGCAAGGAAATCAATTACTGTATGGTAGGGAAAAGGTTTAACATTAGTCAGTCTATTTCCTGAGTGTTTCCCCTTCTTCCTATGAGGCACTTACTTCTAATTATGTCTGGGGCCATTCCTTCCTATTCTACAGGATGAGCTGGAACACATAATTCATGACTTCTGCCTCTTCAGAGAGCGGAGACCTCAAAGGTAACCAAACAACTATTTTTTGCTTTGTTTTGTAACTCTGATGTTCATCTGAGGAGCCCCCAGAGCTCTGAGCAACTGCTCTACACTCCCCAAACCAAACACAAAGAAATACAAGATTTTAAACTTGTCACTCTCCATACCTGATTTTTAACACCTCCAGATGTCTCTGGGACATCCCCCATTTATCAAAACAAAAAAAAGAAGTTTAATTCACTTTAATTTTTTAACAAATGCATCCCATAAAATACTTTTAGTAGGAGATGACGAAATGGTGAGCCAAGTGAGGAGAAAGGGGAGAGGAATGGAGACGTGGCTATAAGGGAGGTCTTGGAATCAAAATAGCACTGAGCTATTGAGACTTCAAAAGGCTGAGGAAAGAAGGTGGTAGAATGGAAAAAGTATTAGACCAAGAGGTGAGAGATCTGAGTCTCAGTTCCCAATCTGCCATTAACTCCCCACTTAACTTTCGGCAAGAAATTATAGTTTCCTTTTTTGCAAAATAAGGGGTTCAAACCTCAGGCACCATAGAATTTAGAGCCAAAAAGGACCTTCTAGCTTCATCTGGTTCAAGCTCTTAATTTTACATACAGACATGGAAACTGAGGCCCTGGAATTTGAACATGGGTCTTGCTGTTGTTCGATTGTTTCGGTCATGCCCAACTCTTGGTGACCACGTTTGGGATTTTCTTGGCAAAGAAACTGGAATGATTTGCCATTTCCTTCCCCAGCTCATTTTACAGATGAAGAAACTGACACAAACAGAGTGAAATGAATCATCCATAGCTAGTAAGGATCTGAGGCTGGATTTGAACTAAGGAAGATGAATCTTCCTGACTCTAGGCCTGGCACTCTTTCTACTTAGTCACCTAGCTGCCCAACATAGGTCTGTAGAGCCTAAATCCAATTGTCTTTCCATGACATGATCTCTAAGATTCCTTCTTTTTTTTAAAAAAAAGTTATTTATTTATTTTTAGTTTACAACATTCAGTTCCACAAGCTTCTGAGTTTTAAATTTTCTCCCCCTTCCTTCACTCTCCCCTCCCCAAGATGGCATTCAATTTGATAAGGCTCTACATATACATTCATATTAAACGTATTTTCACATTAGTCGTGTGGTAAAGAAGAATTATAACCAATGGAACGAACCACAAGAAAGCAGAAATAAAACAAAACAAGAGAGAGAGAGAGCAAATAGTATGCTTTAATCTGCATTCAGACTCCATAATTCTTTCTCTGGATGTGGATAGCATTTTCCATCATGAGCCTTTTGGAGGTGTCTTAGATCCTTGCATTGCTAAGAAGAGCCAAGTCTATCAAAATTAGTCATTGCACAATGTGGCTGTAACTGTGTACAATGTTCTCCTGGTTCTGCTCCCCTCACTCAGCATCAGTTCATATAAGTCTTTCCAGGTTTTTCTGAAATCTGCCTGCTCATCATTTCTTATAGCACAGTAGTATTCCATTACCTTCATATACCACAACTTGTCCAGCCATTCCCCAATTCATGGCCATCCCCTCAATTTCCAATTCTTTGCCACCACAAAAAAAATAGCTGCTATAAATACTTTTGTGCCTGAGTGTCCTTTTCCCATTTATATGATCCCTTTGGGATACAGACCTAGAAGTGGCATTGCTGGGCCAAAGGTATGCACATTTTATAGCCCTTTGGGCATAGTTCCAAAATGCTCTCCAAAATGGTTGAATCAGTTCACAACTCCACCAACAACGAATTAGTGTCCCAATTTTCCCACAACTTCTCTGGCATTTATAATTGCCTGTTTTGTCATGTTAGCCAATCTGACAGGAGTGGTATAGTACCTAAGAGTTGTTTTGATTTGCATTTCTTTAATCAATAGTGATTTAGAGCATATTTTCATAGATATATTTAATTTCTTCCTCTGAAAACTTCCTCTAAGGTTCCTTCCTATCTCTGAGTTCTATGACACCCCAGTAAGGTTGAGCTCACTAGGGCTGGTAGTGCATGCTTTGGGCATATCCCCTTCCCTCTCTTAGGACCATTGCTCTTCAGGCTTCATCTGAGGTTCTCAGACTACTTTGCTCAGAACTCTTCTGGGGGGGTCTTAACCTTTTCAGGTCCTGGATCCCTCTTACAATCTAGTAAATCCCATGCACCCCTCCTCAAAGCAATGTTTTTAAATGCATAAAACAAAATACATAGGATTACTAAAGAAACCAATTATATTATAAAGATCAAATGAGATAAAATATGCATAGTGTTTTGCAAACCTTAAAGCACTATAAAAATATTAGCTACTGCTACTGTACTACAAATTAGCAATTTATTATTAATAATTAAATTATAAATTATAATTATAAATTTATTTAAAACAAAACTAGTTCATCTCAGGTTCAGGACCTCTAGGAGACCTTTCTCCTCCTTTATCCCTCATCACCACTGACCTGCCCACTTACCCTACTCCTTCAGGGCGTTATCATATGCTTACGCTAAGAACTGACATCATCTTAAGATATTAGCAGCTCATGATGTTTCAGTGTACGAGATTCTGCTCAGATAAAACGCTTGCACAGTAAAAGAAGCCTTCAGTAATTTAACACAAAGAAGTGACTCTGACAACCAAGAGTTCAGCTACCCTAACCAACTCGGGATGGGGAAGATGGTTATTAGTAAGTGTCTGATCCTGGTTCTCTGATCACTCTACCTTGAGCAAGAATTAAAAAATAATAATGATAATAATAATAATTCACTTTACATGAAAGAATTAGGCAATGAATGAGTGAATGAATGAATGAATGAATGAATGAAGAGACCAGATTTGAACATGTCTCCAGGCCCAGTTCTCTATCCACTGAACCATCTAGCCACCTTATTATAAAGTTGTAGAGGACATGGCTGGGTGAAAGTAAAGGATGCCCATCCTTCCTGCCCAGAACAGAGTGGCGCCTGGTAGAACTCTTCTGTTCTTGTGTTATCCTGGACATCGAGGTCCTGGTAATGGTCTGAGATTTTCTTCCAGGGGTATAGAAATCTCCTAGATAACCCCTCTGACCCCTATCCTAATAGCGGGTCCCTATTCTGAGATTCTGTGAATGGGGGCCTCCAAGCAAAAGGGTAGCCTCTTGCCAAGGATGATAATGGCTAAGTAAAACCCTCTAAAATCTGCAAAGAGCTTGAAGAGCATTATCTCATTGGAGCTTCAGAAAGGCTATGACTCTCCCATAGTCCCACAGCTAATAACCTCCAGGTCTTCCCGACTCCATCTACTCTAGCCCGTGGTCTCTCCACTGTTGAAGAATAGATTCCTTTTCAGGTGCAGGTCACACTGAGGTCCCTTTCAACTCTGATTCTTTATGAATCTTTGATTGACTAGGAGACCTCATACAAGACAATGCCACGAAGAGCAAAAAATTCCAAAATTTGGAGCCTCCATTCAAATTCTGGCTCACTCCCCCCTGGCCTCAGTTTCTTTTTCTATAAAATGTAGGGGTTTGACTCAATGATATGTAAGGGGAGAAAAATTTGTGATCCCATGGCTTCCCAGGAATGGTGCCTCCTGTGCCTTCTTCTGACCGTAGCCCTTTCTTGGCAATGTGTAAGTCGAACCCTAAGCAGGTTTGCTTTCTGGTATTTCCTAGCATTGTCAGAGAGCTTCATCTGGTAGCTTTTGCTAATCCTTCAGGATAAGAACCAGCAGAACAGGGAGACCCAGGGATGTGAGGGGAGTCACACTGTGTTCCAATCCTCAGAATGCATGAACCTGGCCCAGGGGCTTGGGAGCAGTCCCACCAGGTCTCACTTTCCTCATCTGTAGAATGGAGATATGATAATAGCCCTTGTCCCAGCGGTGGGGTAAGTATTACTCAGTCTGTGGCCTCCTCCAAGATCCGCAGGGGAGAGGCACTGAGAGAGCACACAGTACCAGTTACTAGGAAGAATTCTGTGATATTTTCCATTCGGGAGGTCAGCGTGTGCTCCACAAGGAATTTTGGAGGTTCCAGTAGGCCTTGCCAGGGTGTCAGGAGTGGTTAGGTCCCTGCAGGAGGAAACAAGAAGCAGGACTATTCCTTCCTCTCTTGGTGACTGGTGGCCATTTATGAATGTCTCAATTGTGGCTGGGCTAATGGTTTTCATAATCCCCAAAGAATGTGTGTGATGATGAGATGCCCTCAGCCCATTTCCTTCCCCCCAAAGCCACCTTCAGTATTAACCATGTGTCATTCTTGGCAAAGGGCACAGTATTACTCCTCAAGAAGGCTGACGAAATTATACCTGTTTTTTCAAAGAGTCCAGCTGACTTGCCTGAGGTCGAACTATAGATTGGGGGTAGCTCCAGGCCTGGAATCTGGTCTTTTGCCTGTAAAGTGACCCCAGCTTTGATATTTACTGGGTAGGTGACCTAGTGGCTACATACTTATCTAATCCTTAGTTCCCTGATCTGAAAAATGAGGTAATCCTGCTAGAAGGTGGCTAAGCCTCCTTCCACTAGATTATTCTATGATTCTATGACATTTTTATTTAGATGGGAGAAGAGAGCAAGGGGGCAAGACAGATACTGAGAAGGAAGGGAAGAGAGGGGGAGACAGAGACAGAAACGGACACAGAACTAGACAGAGAAAGCAAAAGGGAGGAGGTTGGAAAGAGACAGAGACAATCAGAGATAGAGGCAGTCACAAAAACTAGGTAGAGAGGAGTAGAGAAAGAAAGTCACAGAAACAAAGGGAGACATGCAGAGAGAAGGAGGGGTAGAAAAGGAGAGAGATAGAGTAGAGAAGAAAGACAAAGGAAGAAAGGAGGAAAGGAAGGAAGAAAGAAAGAGAAGAAGAGAAGGAAAGATGGAGAAAGCAGGAAAAAGAGAAGGGGAGAAAGAGAGAGAGAGAGAGAGAGAGAGGGAGAGAGAGAGAGAGAGAGAGAGAAGGAAGGAAGAAAGGAAGAAGAGAGGAAGGAAGAAAGAAAGAAAGAAAGAAAGAAAGAAAGAAAGAAAGAAAGGCAGTAAATCACATGATGAAAACATCACTGAATGTTCTATAGCTCAGAATCTGGCCTGCTTTTCTCTTATTAAAAGTTCCTGGCCCCTCTCGATGTGACAAATACACCGTGAACTTTCTCCCCGGGCTTTGCCATCTTCACAGGGCCAGGGCACACAGGCCACAGCTGGGGAGGTGTTATTCGAGTTGTACAGTACGGCAGGTCAGAATTTATGGCTTTGTTATTATTATGTTTTGGAGTTTCATGGCCCCAACAGTCCCAGGGGGGATCACAAGCACTTTCGCTAGGACATGTCAGTCAGACGCTTGAAACGTTCCTGAAGAGGAAATATTGAAAATGCTGGGAATATCCTGTGTAAAGCTGTCTCCCCCCAGCCTTCAGGTAGGGGCCAGACTTTTGTTTGCATCCAGGCAAAGAGGAAATTGATAAAGTGTAAAGGGGGTGGGGAGGGGGGAGAGACAAGGTCCCTGCTAGCGAATGGCCGTCTCCACTGCCAGCTTTCGCTGCTGGCCCTGTTTGTCCCTCGCCGTGACACATGTCCCAAACTTCCTGAGTAGAAGAGCCATTATCAAGCGTGGCTTGCTTTTTTCTCCTCTGATGTGAAGCCAGCGCCCTCACAATGGGAGTTAACCCAGCGCTAATTAGTCTCACTGCTACGGGGGAGTAAATTGCTGACTCCTCAAAGCTCTAATGGGCTCTGGAGCAGAGTCGGGGTATTTTTACTCTCATAGACAAACAAAATAGCATTGTCCTGGATCCATATTTCCTTCCCTTCCCCCAAACCCTGTCTGTCTCACTCTCCCAACTTTTCCTAATTTGTGCTAAATACAGTTTTTATGATTCGAAGAAGGGGGAGCATGGGGAGGGGGGGTCTTTGATGTTGGTAAACATAAGATTAAAAAGATATTTCTAATTATTCCCAATAGATTATCTCAATTCAAGGTAATGATAAAAGAAAAAGAAAAAACTAAATGAGAACGTAAGTAGATGTATTCTCCCCCACCTACCCTCTCTTCCCTACAAAATACAAATATAGCCACCACCCTCTAAAAAATTAATTGAAAGACTCTGTTCTTTTTTTTTCCTGCTTTCAATGTAATACATTGGAGGGAACACTGGCTTAGAGGTTAAAGGACCTGGATTCAAATCTTATCTCTGACATTTACTACCTGTGTGACCTTGGGCTAGTCACTTAAACTCCCTAGGCCTCAGTTTCCTTATCTGAAAAATAAGAGGATTGGACTAGTAACCCCCCCCCCAACCAAGATCCTAGGGGGGCAAATGGGACTGGACCCAGATTTCTATCCTAAAATGATCCTGACCCTCCAGAGATGTAGAACTAGGCCCTTTGATGGAGCTGCTACAAGGACAGGATTTTGTCCCTGGGCACCAAAATTTAGAGCTCTGAAAAAATTTATAGAAATGGCTGGTGCAGCAAGTAGCATGATAGACTGGAAGGCAGGAAGCTCTGGGTTTGAATCTTTCTTCAGAATCTACTGAAATCTAATTTTACCTCAAAATCTACTTGAATTTGTTCTTCCATAGCCAACTTACTGGCTGTTTGACCAAAGGCAGAATAGAATGTAGGACTAGGGGTGATATATTGGCTAGTTTTGCCTAACTGCTTTTTCCTCCGTCTTTCATTCTTATTATTTGTGCCCACATCAAAGAAGGTGCTGTGCTCTATGAGCCAAACGGAACTTCAGTAGCTCAAAAGAAACGTGAGATGTGCAAATTTAGAGATATCTCCACTCTAGACCTATTAGGACTATCTGCTACCAAACCTATGGTAGAGCCTCACAAGCTTGTATAGGTCTGATGAGCCACAGGCGGACACCATGGACCTTGTCCCCAACATACTGATGTCATTTTGGTCTTCTTACAGCATGAAGGACAACTCAAACCAAACCAAACCACTTGTTTTAATGAATGGCTTTTCAAGTGGGCATGGGGGATAGATATATTGGGAATTGAAGGTGATATAAAAAGTGATTTTTTTAAATGTAGTGTTGGACTAAATTATCTCTAAATTTCCTTTCAGTTCCATATTCTATTATCATGTAGCAATGGATGGTCCATCCCTGATGCTTAGAAACTAATTCTATCTGTTGGACTTTGTTATCATGGCAGGTTTTTATGATATCTTATATTAAGAAATAAGTTTAAGTTTATAGTCTCAATTCCTAATTACAGAATTTGAAGGGATGGTCTTTCAATATTAAGACCAACCAAACACTTCTAAATGCATAATACCCTTAATCTCATCCCTTCTATCTTCTACAGATATCCCCCACAATAGTCTTTTCTAACTAATCTTGGCTCACTTCATGTGTGGGTTCCTTCTCTGCTTTCTACAAACCATGCCCATTTCCTCCTTTCCTAATAAAAAATTTTGCTATACCCTACCATCCTCTCAGGCTATCTTCCTTTATCTCCACTATCTTTCATAGCCAATTTCCTAGAAAAAAATTTGTTTATACTCATTGCTTCCACTTCCTTTCCTCTCACTCACTTCTCACCCCTTTGTAATATGACTTCTGACCTCATCACTCAACTGAAAGAGTTCTCTCCAAAGTTACTAATGATGTTGTTGTTCAGTCGTTTCAGTCATGTCTGACTCTTCGTGAACCCATTTGGGGTTCTCTTGGCAGAGATACTGGAGTGTCCTTCTCCAGTTCATTTGACAGATAAAGAAACTGAGGCAAACAGGGTTAAGTGACTTGCCCAGGGTCACATAGCTAGTAAGCATCTGAGGAAAGATTTGAACTCAGGAAGATGAGTCTTCCTAACTTCAGGCCCAGTATGCTAGCCACCTAGCTGCCCACCCCCCCGCAAAGAAACATTGTATATGGTTGTTCTTTCCATTTGCACTGCTATAGTCATTGTGTATATCGTTTTCTTAGTTCTGCCTACTTCACTTTGCATCAGTTCACATAAATCTTTCTATATTTCTCTGTATTCATCGCATTCATCATTTCTTACAAAATAGTAATATTCTATTACGTCCATGTGCCACAATTTGTTTAGGCATTCAACAATTGATGAGCATCTACTTTGTTTCCATTTCTTTGCTATCAAAAAAGTGCTTATCTGTTGGACAATGTGTATGTATCTGTATGACATACATGCATCTCCATTAAACAAATTGTTTATTTTTCTTGGATATCAAACTCTTAGAGAAATTTGATGCAAAGATGTTTGTTTTTTCATTTAACTGCTTCCCTTCTTATCCTAGATGCAATAATTTTGTCTGTGAAAAAGTTTTTCTTCAGTTTCATGTAATTAAAGTTATCTGTTTTATCTTTGACTATTGCCTCTATTCCTTATTTGGTTAAGAATGCATCTCCTATCAAGAGCTGTGAGAGGTACATGATCTGCTTTTCTTCTAATATTTTACAGTGAGGTCTTTAATCTTAAGGTCATATATCCATTTAGGGTGTATGGTGGAATATGCTGTAAAGTGTTGGTCTAGGCTTCGTTTCTGCCAGACTGCTTTCTAATTTTCTTAGAAATTTTTATAAAAGAGGGAATTTTTCTTAAGTAAATTACTTTATTGAACACTAGGCTATTGAGTTCCATTTCTGCTTCTCTCATCTATTCTGTTGCATTGAGATACCTCTCTATTTTTAACCAATACAAGACACTTTTTATAATGATTACTGCTTTATGATATAGTGTGATATCTGGAAGTTCCCCCTTTGGGTCTCCCTGTTTTCATAATTTTCCTTGATATTCTAAATCTTTAATTTTCCAAATGGGTTTTGTTATTATTTTATCAAGTTCTATAAATCAACTCTTTGAAAATTTGATTGGCGTAAGATAAAAAGTACTTAAAGCAAAAGTAATTAAAAGGAAGTTAACTTCAGGTAGTGTTATAATTTTATTATATTGGCTTAGCTCAGCCTTGAGCACTGGTTATTCTTCCAGCTATTTAAACTATTCTTTATTTCTTTAAGGAGCGCTTTGTGATCAAAACTGTATGAGTGTTTTGTGTGTTTTGGTTGACTGATCCCCACATAAGTTGGGCATTTTGTTGTTATTTGGGATGGGATTTCCCTTCCTATTGTTGCTTTTTGGATTTTGTAATTGTCATATACAAAAGCAATTGAGTTGTAGGGCTTATTTTGTAGCCTAAATTTTTCTTGAGCTATTAATTATCTCAATTAATGCTGATTCCCTAGGATTATCCAAAGACAGTATTATATCAGTAGATAGAGACAGTTTCATTTCCTCCTTCCCTACCTTTATGCCTTTAATTCCTTTCTCTTGTCTTATAGCTGTTGTTAGCATTTCCAGAATGCTTTATTTTTATGTTTCTTGGTCATACCCTACATATTCCAGTGATTCTGAATCTTTTTAGGTCATTATCTAAACTTCATTTCCCACCACCTACCACCCAAATCCTTATTCCCATCCTCCTCAACCCTCTTATCCCAAAGTTTCAACCAAACACCACCCATCCCTTCCACTTGCCCTCTGAAATGCCTATTCCGTATGCAACAAGTATCCCTTCATCCTAAATCTTTTCCTCTCCTGCTTCTTCCATTTTCCATCTATCACCAAAAATTGGTTTGCCATGATGACTCAGAGTCCCTCATCATTCTTTCTAGTATTGGCTATACCTTCACTTGGCTCACTGGTCAAGGCGGAGGAATTGGAATATTCCTTGCTCCCCATTGTTACTCCTAGGGTCTCCCCCTTCGTTTATCACTCAGTAAACTCTCTTATTTGAGGTTCATGATATTTATATCAACCACTCAATCAAAATCCTGATGACTATTACCTCCAGACCTCTAGGTCTCTCCACTTCCTTCCTCAATGAGTTTTGTACATGGATCACAATTTTTCTGTCCTCCCTAATTCTTGCCCTTATATTAGGAGACTTCAATATACATATTGACTCTTCCTCAAATACCCTAAATGATTCAGCTTCTCAACCTATTCACATCCCATGACCTACTTCTCTACCTCACTTCAGCCTCACACAAAAACAATCATACCCTTGATCTTGCCATCACCCCAAAATGTACTTTCATATTTAAGAATTCTCAAATCTCCTTATCTGACCATATCTATTGCTTAGTTTGCATATTTCCCTCTGCCTTTACCTACCAAATCCTACAATTCCTCCACATTGTGACTTCCAAGCTCTCAACACCTCTTCCACACTTTTTCATCCCTCCTTAAACCTTCCCGGCTCCCCCTTCTCTTACCTGATCAATTGAAAACTTTGACTCATCTTTTATAGAAAAAATTAAGGCCATTTGCCATGAGTTCCCTCTTCTCTCCTCTTCCTCACCTCTTATTCCTCATATGCCTTCTGCCACTCTCTCCTCCTTCACACCTGTCTTACATGATGAAGTGGTCTTAGTCCTTATCAAGGCTAACCCCTCTGCCTGCTTAAGAGATACCATTCCATCCCATCTCATATAGCAAATTGTCCTTTATGCCAATCACCATTCTATTACTTATTTTTATTCTCTTGCTATCTACTGGCTCCTTCCCTACAGCCTACAAACATGCCATGTCTCCCCCATCCTCAAAAAACCATCATTTGATCTTTCCATCTCTGCTAACTCTTGTCCTATATATCTTCCGCTCTTTGTGGCTAAACTCCTTGAAAAGACTTTCTACAATAGCTGTCTCAACTTTCTCTCCTCTCACTCTCTTCTTAACCTCTTATAATCTGGCTCCCAACCTCATCATTCCATGAAAATGATTCTCTCCAAAGTTATCGATGATCTAATTGCCAAATCCAATGACCTTTTCCTAATCTTCCTTCTCCTTGACCTCTCTGAAGCCTTTAACACCATTGATCATAATCTCTTCCTTGATATTCTCTTCTCACTAGGTTTTTGAGACACTCTCTTCAGGATCCCCTTCTCAGTCACCTTTGCTGGATCCTCCTCCAGTTCACATGTTTGAATTGTAGATGCCCCTCAGAGTTCTGTCCTGGGCCCACTTCTCTTCTCCCTCTATGTAACTTCATTTGGAAACTCCCATGCATTTAATCACCATCTCTGTGCTGACAGTTCTCAAATCGACCTCTCCTTCCCAATTTCTCTGCTGACCTACTATCTCTCATCTCCAACCACCTTTCAGACATCTCAAACTAGACCTTCACTAGACATGTCCAGAACAAAATTTCCTAAATTCTCCCTGCCTTCTGCCTTCCCTATTACCGTAGAAAGTAGCACCATCCCCCTAGTCCCTCAGACTCACAACCTAGGAGTCGTTCTGGAGTCTTCACTGCCTCTCACCCCACACATCCAATCTGTTGCCAAGGCCTGTTGATTTCACTTTTGCAATATCTCTACAATATGCCTCCTCGATCCCCTGACACTGACAGCAACCACTTTATGCAGACCCTTATCACCCTACACCCGGACTGCTGCAGTAGATGCTAGTGGGTCTGCCTGCCTCAAGTCTCTCCCCACTCCAGTCCATCTTCCATTCAGCCACCAAAGTGATTTTCCTAAAATGCAAGTCTAATCATGTCACCCCCTACTCAATAAATTCCAGCAGCTTCCTGTCACCTCTAGGATCAAATACAAAACCTTTATGGTGTTCAAAGCTCTTCATAATTTTGCCCCCTCCTACCTTTTCAGTCTTATTACACGTTATTGCCCACCATATACTCCTCTATCCAGTGACATTGGACTGGCTGCTTCCCAAATGAGACTCTCCATGTCTTGGCTCCAGACATTTTCTCTGACTGTCCCCATACCTGGTCTACTCTCCTTCCTCATGTTTGTCTTCTAGCTTCCATTTCTTTAGCCCCAACTAAAATCCCAAGTAGGAAACTTTCCCCAGCCCTTCTAAATTTTAGTGTCTCCCCTCTGTTAATTATCTCCTATTTATCCTGTCTATGCCCAGTTTGTCTAAATTTGTTTGCTTATTTTCTCCCCTATTGTGAACTCTGTGAGGGCAGGGACTCTCTTTTGCCTCTTTTTCTGTTCCCAATGCTCAGCACAGTACCTGACACATAGTAGGGGCTTAATGTTTAGTGACTGACTGACTGATGGAAGGATGGATGGAAAACAATTTTAGTGGGCCCCCTATTGCATACAATGTTTGCTTTTGGTTTTAAATGTTTATATAATATTTTTAAAAGGTGCCCATACTTTTTTCTAGTTTTTAACACTAATGAAAGTTGTATTTTGTCAAAGGCTTTTTCTGCACCTATGGAGATAATCGTGATTTTTTTAATGTTCTGGTTTTTAATATGATTGATTATGTTGATTTTCTTATTTTCGAATCTTCTTTACATCTCTTCTATAGTTCTACCCTAGTCATAATGAATGATTTCTGGATAAATCACCATAGTCTAACAGGATTTTGTTTAAGATGTCTAAATGGATATTCATTAATGATATTGGTCTATAGTTCTCCTGTGTTTTTTTATCCTTCTCTGGTTTAGGACTATATTTTGTCATAAAAGGATTCAAATCAGATTTTATTTTCTCAATTTTTGAGACTCATTTGTGAAGTATGGTACTAACTCTTCTTTAAAAATTTGATAGAATTCACCTATCAATCCACCAGAAGAAGGAGGTTTTTTCCTTTGGTAGTTCCTTCATAGTTAGTTCAATTTCTTTTTCCAAAACTGGGTAATTTAATATCTCTATTTGGTCTTTGGTCAGTTTGGGTATTTTAAATTTTTCTTTAGTGTTCTTATTTTTGTTAGCATGTAACTGTTCATAATAGGGTCTGATTACTCTCTTCTGGTTTTTTTGGTGACTTTACCTTACTCATTTGCTATTTTATTAAGTTGGTTTTTCAGCCTGCTTCTTTTTAATCAAATTAGCTAAGGGTTTATCAATTTTATTAGATTTTTCAAAGAGTCAGTTTTTAGGTGTATTTATCATTTCTAAGGGTTTTTCAATTTTTAAATTATCTATTTCTCTTCCAACTTTGAATATTTCCGCTATAGTGTTTATTTTAGGTTTGTTTGTCAGATTTCTAATTTTTTAATGCCTGGCTAGTTTATTAATATTCTCTTTTTTTCTAACTTGTACATGTATGTATACACACATGTATGTATATGTACACACATGTGTGCATATATACTCATACATATATACATACTATATATAGATCTATATCTGTAGAGATAGATAGATAGATAGATAGATAGATATAGATAGATATTATTTTTCCCCCAAAGGACCGCTTTAGCTGCATCCCAGAAATTTGGTATGTTAGCTCATCATTATCATTTTCTTATACATAATTAGACTGGGACAAGAAAATAAAAGCAAAATAGGAATTAAGTTGATCTTGGTTCTCTGTGTCCTACTATCATCATCCCATTCCATCCCAAACAGTGTCCTATCCCTTCCTTTATCTTTCTCTTGGCCTCAACACAGCTAGCAAGAAACCCTTTATATTGTCCTAATATTCTTCCCAATCCTCAACTCTTTTCAGGCTTTGAATTCCTGATACTACTCTTAAAGGACCATGCCTCTCTTGTGTGTTTATTCCCAGTTATCCAGGCTATGGCTTCCATCTTCCATACCTGCCTTCTAAAAATCTAATGTAGGCTCAGATTTAATCTGTCCCGCTTATATTACAAATGTCACAAATTCTCAGACTAGTCCACCCATTATGGCGAATCCTTAATAAACTTTGTTTTTCTTTAGCTGAGAAGGTTTAAGTCAAATTCATTGAAGCAAGACACGGTGCATCGGTATTTTAGGGTCCCCTAAACTACAGGTTCCCTGACCGGGAAAAACTGCTAATTTCAAATTCTTCTCCAGCCAAGACTGGAAGTACTCTTGGAAGAGCTTAGAAGACCTGGGAAAAGAGAATGGAGCCTATGACTTTGTTCAAAAGATCCAGGAGACGTTTTGACATTCCATTGCTTGAGAATCCACATTTACTGCCAATGAAGCACTGATATCTTGAGGAGCAATAAGAGTTATGGTGTATTATACTACTAGAACTGCAGGCAAGAAAACCTGGTCCCAGCCCCACAAGTGCTATGGATGTTTCCAGGCTTCAAGGAGATTTTTTTTGAATTTGAAAAGTCTGGTTCTGGATCCATTAAGTAAAGCTGACTGGCTTCAGGGAGAATTTCTTCATCAGAAAAAATGAGCAATGACAAGAGGATGAAAACAAGCAATTGACCTGGCCTGAAAGAAGACATAGACTTTGAGGAGACAGTGCAGAACCAAGGTGAAATGTAAAATGACTACTTAGGAGACCTACAAATTATTTTATATTCTGATGAGGTTTAAACATCAACCTCCTAGCAGATTATAGTAATAGTTTTAGGTTATATTACTGCATCCCATTTTAAGTCATTTTGTCATTGCATTATTCAATCTTTTATGTTTAATTTTTATTTTGTGTGTAAGAATAAAATACCTTTCTGATATCTGAAAAAAATAAAAATAAAAATCTGAATGTATCCATGAGTTTCTAGTGCATACACATTAGGGGTCCTTAGACAGCTCCCCTTTTTCTTCCCTGTGAAAATTATTTGTGTCTGCAGAATGTCATTCTTTAAGTCAGCCCAACCCCCAAGAGTTGGCTTTCTTATGGAATCTTAGTCCATGAGATCCAAACTAAATTTTCTCTGAAATCTTTGAAATCTCTTCTATCCAAACTTGTGAATTAAAGTATGATTGGTGTTTCATTCCTCAGCTATTGGGAAATTGAATAAGGGTTTGGCACCTCCTTTTAAGGTTCCTGTAATTTCTACTTTAGCAACCATTTTTTCCCTTACAGATTAGAATCAGGTATAAAATAGCAATCCTCCCATCCCCCATGAAATAATCATCAAGTCAAGAATTGATCAGTAGCTCTTCTTTCATTGTTTAGTTCATGTATATTCACTGTGAATAAACTCTGCATTGTAAATGACAAATACGTTGCCAGGCCTAGCACCATCTTTCAGTAACACTCTGGTTCATCCTTCAGAACTAGTCCCTACCACCTGTTTCCCCCAAACTTGCTTTCTCTGGTGACTTAACCTACTTCATGGCTTACTGGAAGCAAATGCAAGGGGCTATGGAGAAGCCAAGGCCATGGGCTTTGTTGCACGTTGCGTCCCATGGTATTTAAATTCCATCAGATTTTCCTCCTTGGGGAGCAAATGTTAATTGACCTTTTGGGGCCATGACCTTTTGGCAGGTCACACTTGTCTGACTTCTTTGGACTTTGGAGGTCACCACTGTGCTTGCAAATGCGGTCTCATTTTCACCCCATTGCTAAGCTAAAAATAGGCCATCACTAATATGTGACACGTGCAAGGTATTCCTAAGTATGAATAACCGCAGTCCCACTGATGATGGTTAAGGTCAACAGCCCTTTATAAATGCAGCTCAGATTTATATAATACCATATCATTCATAAAATTTTCTCTTCCCAGTACCCCAGCCAAAGTGAATAACATACCCATTCTTATCCATGTTTCACAGATGAGGAAGGTGAAGCTGAGCAAAGAACAGCATTCCTATAGTGCTTTGCAAAGATTATCCCCTTTGATCTTCACAAACGCTCTGGGAGGTCATTGCTGTTAGGATTCTGCTTTTACAGATGAAGAAACTGAGCTAAACAGAGGCTAAGTGACTTGCTCAGAGTCACACAGCTGGAAGTGTCTGAAGCCAGATTTGAACTCAGGTCCTCCTCACTCCAGGCCCAGTACTCTATCTACCCTACCCCCAAGTATGGATAAGTGATTTGACCAAGACTGCACACTTAGTAATACTATAGGACCTGGATAAAGAGCATATAGGCTAGGAATTCTTAATCTTTTTTGCATCATGGACCCCTTTGTTAACAGGCTAGTGAAGCCTGTTTATGGATGCCTCCTCTGGATCACCTTCACCCTTAACTAAGGAAGAAAGTGTTAAATTTCAGTTAGAAGTTAGTGAAAGCAAAGATGTCACTTTTTCCCTTCCCATCTAAGATGACAGTTTGTCTGAATCTGTATGATCATGAGCTATGATGTGATTCTGAGGGTTTGCCATTTCAGAATCTTTTTTATAAAGGAAGCTAACTGGTACAGTGGGTGGAGTACTGGACTGGGAGTTAGGAAGACCTGAATTCCAAACCAGCCTCAGACACCTACTAGTTGTTTTAGCCTGATTAAGTCACTTTTCCTCTGTCTCCTCACCTATGAAATGAGTGTAATGACAGCACCTCCTTCCCGGTATTGTTGTGAGGATCAAGTGAGATAATATTTGTAAAGTTCTTTGCAAAATTCTTGCTATTATTTTTAAGCTATTGCTTGAATAGAGTCCTTCTTATGATGTCTCCCTTTATAAATGAAAAGGCTACAGTACAGAGAATTCTGTTTTGTTGTTGAATAATTCCAGCTGTATCCGACTCTTTATGACCCCATTTGGGGTTTTCTTGGCAAAGGTATTGGAGTGGTTTGCCATTTCCTTCTCCAGCTCATCTGATAGATGTGGAAACTGAGGCAAGCAGGATGAAGTGACTTGCCCAGGCTCATGTGGCTAGTAAGCATCTGAGACCAAATTTAAACTCAGGAAGATGAGTTTTCTTGATTCCAGGCCCAGCACTCTGTGTGCACTGCCCCAGATACAAAGATAACATGAGCAGTTGAGGGTCACAGTTTAATGGCAAGGTCAGGGTAGAAGGAGTTCTATTCCTGATTATTATACCAACTGACTCCAGCTAATTGTCTACAAATGTTCAAACTTCAATATTCAGAAACATTTCTGAATATTGTGCGGAGTCTCTCTCTCTCTCTGTATGCATACATACACATATGTGTATATATGTGTGTGTGTGTATACATATATACACACACATATACATGTACATATATGTGCATATATTTATATATATGCATATATACATATACATATACATATACATATACATATGCATATATACATATACATACACACATATGTATATGTATATGCCTTTGATCACTGGGGAAGTTACCCACTTACCTTCAGAGCTCTAGGCCTAGGGCCCAACCCAGTTAATTGATCACTGTGTAAGTACAAACTAGCCCAATTAGGTCACTATATCTGTTAGCTCTAGGTGCCAGATGTTACCTTGATGGGTCATTCAGCCATAAGACAGTCCATCTCTCTGAAGCCTTCATTATGTCCCTACCTTTCCTTCTCTTGCTCTGAGAACAGTAATCAAATCAGTAGTACTCTTAATCCTTGAAATGACATATAGCTTGACTTCCCCATAAACAAACTTACTGTCTCCGTGACTTCCTCAGACCAAAACATTCCTCCTTGGCCTCTGCTCTCCTATGTATATCGTCTCCTCCTATTAGAATCTAAGCTCTGTGAGGGCAGAACTATCTTTCTTTTTTGTATTTTCGTCCCTAGCACAATGCATGTAAGGCAGATAGTAAGTGCTTTATATGTGGTTTTTCATTCATTCATCATTCTTTTCCATGTAAGAATGAGGCATCAAAAAAGAATATTAGTGAATAAATAGAAATACAAACAATTACCTCATGGAATATATTCTATATACCTATATATTCTATATACTTATATATTCTATATGCACCTATATATTCTATATACATATATTATTTTGAATATATAGAATATATATTATATATAATATATGTAATCACAAAATAATTACCTCACAAAATATATTACATATACCTATATATTATGTATCTATATATTATATATAGATATATATTTTATATATAGCTATATATTATATATACATATATTATATATACAAAATATACCTCACAAAATAATTACCTCACAAAAAAAGGTTTCCTTTCCAGAGAAAGAGGCTTCTGAATGAGACCTTGAACAATGGACATGTTTTAATAGATAGAGATGGAAAGAGAAGACATCAAAATGCTCAATAATATATAATAATTATCATTGTATATGACAGTATATGTTATATATTACAGATAATATGTAATATGTTTATATATAGTGAGATGGATTATATATTATAATATATTATAATAATATATAATTAATAATATATCTAATATATAATAATTATGCTATAGAAAGAGGAATTACAGACTTGGTGATCAACTAGCCTAACTCCTTCATTTTACAATTAAGAAACCGAGGCCCAGCATTGGGAGGAGTAGGAGAAGGTGACTTGTCCAGGTCAATGTCACACAGTAAGTGGCAGGTCCCATGACTCCAGATTCCTTCTTTCCACTCTGTCACATTGTCTCACTCTTCCAGGGAAAGGGAAGATCTTGGGCAAAAGAGAGGAAAAAGCTCCCTCTGTGTCCCTTTGCTTCAGATCCTTGCACCTGGTCTTTGATTTCACACACATTTCATTATGCAGGAAAGGACTGAGCTGTTGTTTCGGAGACAGGTAATGTGGATAGAGCACTCTACTTGGAATCAAGAAGATCTGAGTTCAAATCCCATGCTCTTATTAACTGTGTGACCCTGGGCAAGTCACTTATTCTCTCTCAGCCTCAGTTTCCTTGTCTGTAAAATGGGGATAATGATAACAGCCACTTCACAGGGTTGTGATGCTGAACATATGGAAAACACTTCACAAACCACCAAACATTATATAAATACTAGTTATTGGTAACAATCAATGGTGATAACGGTGTTACTGTTACTGTTAAACAATCAGTGACTTTGGTAGATATAAAAGGTGATCTCACTCAAGAAAATCATAAGCTCTACAGGAGAAAAGGAAAAGGGCAAAGGAACCAGGGCACAGTTCTTAACCCAGCCACCAAAGAGCCTTTTTTTAAAATAATTTCTTTTTTTGTTATATTTTAACTTCCCAACTGTCTCCCTCCCTACAGGAACCTTACCATTTAGCATAACTCTGGTGCCAACATGCAGCACAGTCATTGACCCACATCCTGTCAAGCAACCTTGGAGAAAGAGGGAGGCAAATTTATGGTCGTCCTAGTCAAAATTAACTCAATTAGCTCTGAGACATCGGTAAGGTCACATTTGGAATGACTTATTTCAAAGTGATGGGGCTGCACAAAGGTTTGATTGAAGCCACAAGTATTACCAGCCTACAGGACCGGCATATGGAACCAATAGAAGGTGAGGGGAGGCCGATACTGATGGATAAAGTCAAGGGAAGAAGCCTGAGCTGGGCCCAGGAACAGCCCGAGAGGGTCTTGCAGCATGGAGCACCGTGTTCCACATGTGCCATCAATTCACACTGTGGCCTTTTATGAAGTGAGAGGAGATGGTGGAAACCATTCCCTGCAGCCTGTCAGAGGGAGCCACATGGGAAATCCACAGAAGAAGAAGATGGTTCCCCATGCTGACAAGTCTCACGAGAGCTAGAAAAACAGATGAAGAGGGGTAGCATTCTGACTGTAAAAAGTCTTCGCTGGTCTGTCACCACAGCCCCTGATTAGCATTCCACCAAGAAGCAGATTCGATATTCTTTACACGGAGACTCAAGGTACACGATCACCACTGATAGAAAGAATGGACTGCTTGGAAGGACACCCAAATAAGCAAGAGGAGATGGCTCTAAAATTGGCACATCTTTATTTCCTCGTCTTCTCCTTCTCTTCCTTCTTTCGTTTCAATTCCATCTGAGCACTGCATTCCACTGGCCTATTTTTGAAGTCTCCTTAATCTCAGTCTGATCTTTTAAGACAGAACTTTCCTAGTGGGACCATGTCCACCCTCCCTGCTCAAAGCCATAACTAGGGTGGAGTGGTGGGCCTTGGGCCCAGGTGCCAACCTGGTGGGGAGACTCACTTCCTCTCCGCAGTTAGATAGAGTGTGCTAAGCCTATGCTTTGTAGTCTTCACTGGCCCATGTCCCACAAGTTTATAATGTACTTTCTCCTAGCCCCTCTCTTTCTTTAAGTCATAGTTTCCATCACCATTATCTATATGACACCATTCCTGATCGACCCAAGTGCTAGTGTCCTCCCTCCCAAACTACCTTGTATTTAACCACTTTATTTTTTTAGTTTGTACTTTTTTTATTTAATTGTACTGTTTTATTTAATTCTTTATATTTTTGCTATTTATGTTTAGATGCGTAAAATACATACAAGTGTGTTTATGTGTATGTATAAACATGTATGTGTTGTGACATATGTCCTATATCACTTATGTGTGTGTATATACACATACATGCATATATATATATATAAATATATACATACCCACATGTATTATATAATAAACACAAACAGCATGAATAGAAAGAATTAAATGCAAATGTATAAAGGACAAATATACAATATATTATATATAAAAATATACATAGTGAAGGCATATAGTAAGTATTTAATTATTACCTGTTGACTGAGTAATTGATTGATGCCTCTAAGAGCCAAGAAGGGAGTGGAGTCATAAGGCAGTAGATATTGGAGTAAGAGTAAGGAATGGATCACCCTTCTCCTGGCATAATTACACCCATGATTGGACTGTATCTCAAGGGCCTCTGGTCCACTCTTCATACCACACCACTTTCAATTCCACCCCCACATTCCCACAAATGAATTTGTCCCAGGTAACAAGAATGCCAAATCTGGCTTTTTTTTTAAAGTTGTGTTTATATCTTAGCACTTAGCACACTGCTTGGCACACAGTATGTACTTCATAAAGGCTTATTTGCCTGTCTGCTGGCCTACTCTCCAGGGTCAAGCAGAAAAATTCTAATCCCTTTTCTATATTACAATCCTTCAAATATTTTAAATTATCCATGATTCTTCCTTCCTATCCACCTCCTACCCCTAGTCTTTCCTTCCTCGCATTAAACATTGTTATTTCTTTCATCCCATCTTAATCACCTTCCTCTGGACCTAGTCCACCCAGTTTGGTTATCAATGTCCTTCTTAAAAGGATGCTCTCATCGAGTTTCCGCAGCAACCGGGCTCAGTGAAAAGTACAAGACTTGGAGGAAGGAGCCCAGAGTCTAGGCCCTACCATGTAAGTAATTACCTGTCAGTGATCTGAGGCAGGGTAATTATCTCAAGGCCTCAGTTCCTCCATCTGCAAAATAGGTGGAGTAGATTAAGATGATCTCTAAGAGCCCTCTTAGCCACTGGTGAAAATTCACGCTGTGGAAACAGTTTTAATGAGAGCAGACTTTCATTTGTCTGGCTCTGCTTAGAGCTGGCATGTACCTTTAGACACATCTCATTCAAGCATCTTGGTCATTTTGGGTCTTTTCCCAGTCAGGCCATATCAAATATTGCTTGGAGAAGATTTTCCAACAAGAAACTCCCTGTTTTTAGCATCCATTCTGTTTTTCCAGCAGGAATTTGGAGAGACGTGGAAATGGCTTTATTAATGTCCATTGGCTTATCTGTGACTTGCAGAGAGGTATGTGGTCCAATTCCACACACACACACGCACACACACACATGCATGCACAAACACATGCACACACATGCACATATGCACATACACACATGCACACACACACATGCATGCATGCACACACACACACACACATCTGTAGGTTTGTTCCACTCCACCACTATGAGAAGTATATTGGGGGAAGGCAGCAGGGAAGGACTGATTTTTCATCTCTCTTTCCCCACACAGGTTTCAAAGCTATTCCCCAGTAATTAGCCCTCCCTTATTTACTGAGCTTTTCTTCCCAAACAATTCTGCATTCACTCTAGGAGAAGCAAGTATTTTGAAGCCCCTTCCATTTAATGAAATGATCCTTGAGAGTTAGATCAAAAAATGGGCAGCCCACTGAAATAAAATGGGTTTCTAAAACTCCTCTATGATATTAGATCTCTCTCACTGCTGTCACTGCAGCCAAGAGGGGAAAAAATAAATATACCCGTTGGGTAGTAATAGCATCCAATTCCATACCCCTTTATTCTTACAGAGGTTCTATTAAGGTCAACAGGAACTCTACAGAGTTCCTGGATTCTTCACTACTGAACCTGCAGAAGGCCATATGCCATAGTGGAAGGAACTTTGCCCTGAGGGTTGGGAGATCCAGGTTTTCTTTCTGCTTCTGTCCCATACAAACTGGGGGACTTTGGACAAATCACTTCGCTCCCTGGGTTTCAGAAAATGAGTACTGAATTCTCTTTCACATGATTCTTTGGAGTCCCAGAGAAGATCATGGATATGCTAATTCTAGGCCTCGATAACTTTATCTATATAGTGGGAAGGTTGGAGGTCATCTCTTAGGTCCCTCAATGGTCTTTGAGGACATCACAGTCTAATGGGACTGGGATAACCCCAACTATGTGGCCCTGGGCACATAAGGATGACTAAAGCTCCCTGAGTCTCAGTTTTCACATCTGTAAAGTGGGTCTAATAATACTTTCCTATTTTCTAGGGTTGTTGTAAGGAAAGCCCTTTGCAAACCTCTAGGAATGACAGAAAAAAGTTGTTATTAGTATACTCTAAGGCTCTAAGATTTTATAAACTGCGAAGGGTAATATAAATATAAACTCTCATCAGTCATTTAATTCAGTCTTCGGGGAGAAAAAAGGGCCTGTCTCTTTAAAACAAGCCTACAGGCCCCAGTGGGTAGAGCTTTAAGTCACCTCTAGGGAGAAGATTGCCATTGTCAGCAAATTGCTGTAATGAGAATCACTCCCCACAGGATTCTTTATTTGCTAGACCCTCTCGGGGACATTCCTCTTCTTTTCATCACAGGCTCATTCAGGCACTGAGTGACACAGTTGTGGACAGGGCGCTGACGATGGCAGGATGACTGGCGATGCTCTCCAGATGTTGACAATTCATGGAGAACAAAGCCAGGGTTTTCCTGTTTGTGTCCTGGCCTTCTCTTCCTCCTCCTTTCAGTAGGCTTGAAGGAGGGCCAAGCGTGGATAGCCTTATCTGCGGACTTAGGGATTGAATCCAAAACCTCCGTGCCACCAGATGCAGGAGGTGGAGCACAGAATTCTCAATCAGGGGCATACTCTATGTCAGACTTCCTAAGGCTTGGAACAATTGGCCACATCTGGCACTGGAAGTTGATAGAAACAAGAACACCAAGGTGGGAGTCACGCACTCTGGGCTAGTCTCTGCTCCTCAGACACTTTGATCAAGCCACTCCTGTTCTTTGGGCCACAGTTTCTCCATCTGTACAGTAAATAGATTAGACTAGGAAAGTAGCAAAATAAACATTTAAAAAATTAATTTTTTTAAAAGTAAAATAATTTAAAAAAAAGTAGTAAAATTTAAAAAAAAATAAAGGACTTGGAATCAGAGAACCTGGATTCAAGTCTTGGTTTTTCGCTTATTAGCTATGAGACCTAGTATGAGTCACATTACCTTTTAAAGCCTCAGTTTCAGGGATGTGCTGGAGTGGGGAGGGCCAATTGGTACATCTTCAATGGGAGGATTTACACCTTGGGAATTACAGCTTAATTTATTATTTTGGTGGTTGTCTAGACTTAAAGCGAGGGATAAAATGTTAATAATGGAGAAGTTATGTCATGCCTACTTAGAATGTTGTAAAGTGGTCTCCTCTGTAAAATGGGGGAGGGGGTCAGACCAAGATTTAAGATCCCTTGTAGCTCTGATCTATAATTCTAGATTGATGTTAAGTGATTAAATGGAACTGGGATCTAGGCACTGGCATCTAACAATGTGTGGAATGCAATTGGTAGGGGCTCAAACTGATGAAAGCAAAGAAGAGACACCACAAACTTGTAGGGTACCTAAGGAGTAGAGGAAGGGGAGGGGAGAGAGTAACCTGGCTTTGGGTGAGAAATCCAGAACACACTGTAAAAAAGAAAGGAAGAAAGAAATAAATAAAGAAATAGGTAAGGAAAGAGAAAGAAGAGAGAGAGAAGGAAAGAAAGAAAAAAGAGAAAGAGAGGAGAGAAAGAAAGAAAGAAAGAAAGAAATGAAGAAAGAAAGAAAGAAAGAAAGAAAGAAAGAAAGAAAGAAAGAAAGAAAGAAAGAAAGAAAGGAAGGAAGGAAGGAAGTTAGGAAGGAAGGAAGGCCCTGTACTCAAAGAGTTTACATTCTACTGGGAGGATGAGATGTGTACAATACAAAATGTACACAGATAAGTAAATAGGAAGTAATTTGGGGGAGATGAGGAGAACAATATTACCAACTACAAAGATACAGAAAGGTCTCTTATAATATGGATAGGATGTGCTACCTGACTGAGCTGAGCCTTAAAGGGGAGACAGGGATTCCATGAGATGGACCATCATTACAAACAAGAGGGAATCTAAGTAATTGTGAAGAGCAGGACGTGAAGTGTCCTCCACAGTGAATAGCAAGGAGACCAATTTGGTTGAAATGTACATAATGGGGCATGACATTAAATTAAGCCTAAAATGATACTGGGAGCCAAATAGTAAAGGGCTTTCAATACTACATTAAGTAGTCTGCATTTTATCGTAGGGACAATAGCTAGCTAGTGAAGCTCCTTGAATGATGTGTTCAGATATTGTAATTCAGGGATTTATATTTGACCATGGTGTATAGGATGAATTGGAGAAAAGGAAGGTGAAAAGGAGGGAGATCTGTATCAGGTGAGCTGATAAGTAATGAGGTCCTAAACTAGGGTGGTGGTCATGATGGTGGAGAGAAGGCAGATGAAAGAGATGTTATGGATAAGAATTGACAAAACTTGGCAACCGATTGAATGGGGAAGGAGGGATGTATAGAAGAAAATGAAAAGTCAAGAATGGCTCCAAAGTTATGATTTCTAGGGAGACTGACCAATGATGGTTCCTGGAACAGAAATAAGGAAGTTAGGAGATAGGATGGTTGTATGGGAACATATTAAGTGGGAGATGCCTATGGGACATCCAGATAGAGCTTTATAGTGGGCAGTTTGTAATGAGGTATTGGAGCTGGGGGAAAAGATAAGCATTGGATATGTAGATTTAACAGTCATCTGCATAGAGATGATAATTGACCCCATGGAAAATAATGATATTATCCATGGAGAGAATAGAGACAGAAAAAGGGAGGACCTGGAATGGAATACTTGAGTTTACCAGGAAAGCGGCATAAATGAGAGGTAGATGGGATAGTGGAAGTAGTTCTGAAATGGGAATAAGTAGACCTAGATTCTAGTACTAAACCTTCTGTGTGAATTTAAGCAATTTACCTTCTGGGTCCTTTATTAATCTGTATAATATGGTGTTGTTGTGGATGGGGTGGTGTAGATGGTCTCTCATCTCTCTCCCAGCTCTGGTCTGTGTTCTAAAGGCCCTTCTAGTTCTGACATTCTGTGTCCTAAGTTCTTTTCCAGCTCTGACAGCCTGTGTTCTAAGGGCCCTTCTAGCTCTGATATTCTGTGTTCCAAGGCCCCTCCCAGTTCTGACATTCTGTGTTCTCAGGTCCCTCCCTGCTCTGACATTGTATGTTCTAAGGTCCCTCCCAGCTCTGAGATTGTGTGTTCTAAGGTCCGTCCCAGCTTTGACATCCTATGTTCTATGATCCCTCCCAGCTCTGACATTCTTTGTTCTAAATTCTCTTCCAGCTATGACATGCAATATTCTAAAATCCCTCCGAGCTTGGGCATTGTATTCTCTAAGGTGTCTCCCAGCTCTGATATCCCATAATTTCAGAGCTGTTTCTGCTTTAGCATTCTATTTCCAGGGCCCCACCTTCCTATGATCCATGGTCCCTTCAAGCATCTATGACTTTACTTCTAAGTAAGGCCAGACAAACCGGTGCATCTGTGTCCCTACAGAACAATATATGTTTCAGCAGAACCTCAGAACCAGAGCACCTTGGGTTTTCTAACCCCTACTTTTTCCTGATCAATACTTCATTAAGGATAAACTGAATGGGGAAAGATTTATTAGCCCCACTGATATGTTAAAAGCATTCTGTCAAGGAATTTGAAAAATGCTTCTCATATTTAGTGTTCAGAGACAGATATTCCCTTTTGAGAAAGGAAAGGTATGTAAAACCCATCAGTACCTCAGTGTAGAAATCCAGAGCAGCCCACTATATCCATTACTGATGAATAGGTACTATTTAAAAGGGCATATGGTTTGTAGCAAAGCGGGCAGCTCCCGGTAAGAATGTGAACCGGCAAATTGGCGGCCCTTGAGGAGAATCATAGGTCATATCTTTAAAGGAGCTGAGAGGATTGGAGGGTTTAAGATGGTAAGGCCCTAGATTAATGGGAAGGAGAGAAGCTGTTGACAGAGCTTCACGAGGGGAATGTAACTGGAAGATAATATGGACTGAGCCACATCGCTAGAAAATAGACTTCAGCCTCGGGCTCGAGCACAGAGTTCTTGGCCTTGGAAAGAGAAAAACGAAAGCATTAGTTGACTGTCTGGAGAGAAACTTGGTCTGAACTACCAGGTAGAGAGAATCAGAGGTCATAATTTTAAAGTACCCATTACAGAGTGTGGCAGGGACTCAGAGATCACGATCTAGATCTGGTCGTATTTGGAAATTACCTTCTTTTCCCCAGTAGCTCTTGTAACTGCAAGCAGGTGGGGGCACCCTTTTCAATTGATGTACAGAAAACTGAAATCACAGGAGTTGTAGATGGGACTCGGTCAGATCCTGTCTTTGCCTCAGGCTCTGCATCTGTGAAATGTGGGGGTAGAATGTAAGCCCCTATAAGCAAAGACTCTTTTAACAGAATCATGGAATTTGAGAGTTGAAACTCTGGCAGGAGTGCGCTGGAGGCAACTCAAACCTCCATTGGGAAGCTGGTTGTTAAATTTTCACTGTGAGCATTTACACCTCAAAATCAGAAAACTACAAATAATCAGAGCTTGATTTATTGTTTTATTGATTATGTTCACTTGAGAAAGTGTTAATAATTCAGTTTAAACTTAAAAGTTGAAAAACAAAATTTAAAAGTGTCATGCATACATCCACACACCCTCACCAGCTGGATGTTAAACATTTACCATCACACCACTGGTTGGGAGAGATCTTGGCAGTCATCTAGTTCAACCATTCACTCCATTTTCACATTCCCATCCAGTGTTTCTCCAACCTTTGCTTGAAGACTTGTGTAACAGAATGCTGGCCAATGAACCCAGAACTTACAAACATGCGTGGAGTGTTCAGATGATGCAGTTTCCAGGCAGGCTTTGGAGCATGTTTAGATTGTCTATAACTGGTTCTGATCTGCTAACCATTCAATGAAGAGGAGCCTTTTTTGAATGGCTGCCTAGATGGAAGGCGGAGAGGGGAGAGTAAATTCTGAAGGGACAAAAGGGACTAGTAAATTGGAAATATTCCTTCAGGGCCCAATCTAGAAGGATCTGAGAGAAGATTCATTCAAGCAGGGCTGCTAGATGTGGATGTGAATCTGATGGAACTAATGCTGTGTAGAAGATAGGTTAAGTCAGCGTTTACTCCCTCCTTAGACTGAGGTGATATGGAAAGATGTTGGGAGGGGGGACGATTTTGTACTCTTATTCTTATAATATCTTTGAAGCAAATATCTCTTTGTAAAAGCTAATTGATATTAATTAAATGAAAATTAGGCATTAACCTTTCATATCTATCAGCGCGGGGGTGGGGGGGGGGGGAAGGAACACATTAGAATGGGGACTAGAACTAATAGCATTAGTATCCCAACCCTGGAGTCAGAAAGATCTGGGTTCAAATCCCACTTCAGACACCAACTAGTGACCCTGGGGAAGTCACTCAACCTTTCTTTGCCTCAGTTTCCTCATCTGTAAAATGGAGAAAATACTCGCACCTATCTCCCAGAGTTGCCATGAGGATCAAATGAGATTACAATTGTAAAGTACTTAGCACAGTGCCTGGCACATAGTCAGCATTATATAAATGTTAGTTATTATTATTATTATTATCACCACCACCATCATTATCATCATCATCATCTTCATCCTCGCTATCATTATCATCGCCATTCTCATTGGGGAGCTAAGACTAAAAAAGATGAAAAATGAAATAATGACAAAATTTCAATAACTATTTAAGATGATATAAATGATTCCCAGTTCTTTCAGTTCAGAGGAGGGAGACTAATTTGCGCCAGAAGGGGGAGGGGAAGGCTTCCTGGAGGAGTGAGAGCCTGGAGGTTTGACGGACTTGGAGGACTTGGACAGAAAAAAAATGCTTTCCAGAAGCATAAGCAATTTTTAAAAAATAGAATTGTTGACTCAGAATTCAGATAAGCAAGCTAAACAAACAGGTATGTTGCTGCTGTCCTTACTCCTCCCCCTTGTGGAAAGCCTGTTCTGCTGTGTCTCCACCTTTCTGATTTAAGAAAGCTCAATTCTTACCACAGCCTGAATGTTTCTGCCAAGAACCTTCCCATGGATTTCATGGTCATATTTATTTTTTCCATTCAATTTTTTATGTCGATCCCTCCTAGATCTTTGTCAAAGCCCTTTGATGACACCTGCTTCCTGTTTTGAATGCCCCTTAATATGTTGGGGTTTTTGTTGAGTTGTTTTTTTTGTCCTCTATTTGGACAGAACTGTTGGTATTATTCACACATTACCATGACTATTTGCCCTTTTCCACATGGGAATCATAATATATTCATACCTAGTCATCTATCTATTCATTCAACACCAGTTCTACCACCATTTATTATGTTCTACTATATGCAAAGTCCTGTGCTAGTGCTGAAGGAGGTAGGGAATAAATAAATAAAGCAACTAGCCCAATCCCCATGGAATTTACAATCCAGCAGAACAGACGAATGAATGAAGGTAAAAGCATTTATTGACTATGTTCTCTTTATCATCTATGCTAAGCACTAGGGATTCGAATATAAAAGTAAGATAGTCCCTGCTCTCAAGAAGCTAGGGAAATGATGGCTGGGGATGATGGTCAGGGACCGGTATTTTGGTCTCTACGGTCACCACCAAAATGTTGGGTGGATCCAAAGGGAAGTAGATAGATATAACGATTCCAATAGAATAACAGTATCAATTTGATTATGGTTCCAAAGGTAGAAAAGGGGTAGAGAACAGAAGCATTCTGGTAAATACACACACACTCATACATACATATATACACAGATATACACGTATGTATATATAATGTATATATGTGTATATATACATACATATATACATGCACACACATATATATGTATATATGTATGTGTGTGTGTACTCATGACCCTGATGGCTCTGAGTGAGTGTAAATAGAAATCGTTTCTGTTTGGCCAGAAATCGTGATGGTCTTCCCCTCCCAGACTGATTTTTTTTAACTAGGTAAAAGAGTCATTCTTTGCCTCATTTCTTACCCAGCCTTAATCACTGAATGGGTGTTGCCTCAGTCAAACTGAGACTTGGGAAAGACCTTAACTTAAAAAGGCCAAGGTCTCCCACTGCATGGGGGGCCATCTCCAGTCATCCTGATCCATATCTAATTCATTTGCAAGTCATGGCATCACCTTCCTGGTGTCATAGTCCTCTTGGAGTATGAAGGACAAACAACAACTCATGACATAATACATATACGTATATATATTTCACTTTTAAATGTAATGAAGATATATATGTCATATATGTCATATATAATACATTTTATCTATATAATGTTATAATCATATATGGCATTATATATTTTATGTATCATAAGATACTAACATATATGTATGTATATACTCATGATACTATGTATGTGTATATATATGCATATAGGCACATGCATACACACTTTAAAATGTCATCAGAATATACATCTATATGTATATATAATAGGCATATATCATACATTTTATGTATTTAATATTCTCTGTTATATCATATGCAATGGCATGTATTATTATATACATAAAAAATATGATATATACCTATAATATATACATATCTACATATCCTCATGACATTCTAAAGTTTATTCTGCGTTATTAAATTTTTCTCCATCATTTTCTTAAGTCTAGACAATCAATCAAGCTCTGATTTGTAGTTTGCCTTTTTCTAATATCTGAATGCTCCCACAGGAAATTTAACAGTTGGCTGGTTGGAGCTGGCTCCAGCATACCCTGGAAGTATCCAAGGCATCTTGGATGGGGAAGGGTCTCTGACCATAAAATAATATGGTCTCTAATCTAGAGGCGTCAGCAGAGAGACTAATGACAAGAAGAAGGTGAAGATGATAAGGTACGGGATACAGTGTGATGTGATACATCTGCAAATTTGCACAACGTAATATATTAAGTAAATTACTATGTTATAGTTGGATGAAGGAAAGGTTCTTTCTACTTGGGAAGTCTCAATGAAGAGTAGATGACATTTGATCTAGGCCTTAAAGGATAGTTAAGTAGTTAAGATTTCAAAAGGCATATACAGTAAATATAGAGGTATCAATGTTGGAAATGGAAGGATTACTAAGTAGCAAAACTGGGATTTGAGAACTCAGGAAGGAAGGAAACAAACACTTATTAAATGCCTGCTATATATCAGGTACCGTGCTAAGTGCTTTTCAAATATTATTTATTTGTATTTATTATCATGTTTATTTATTTACTTAATTTATTTTTATGAATATTTACAAACTCAGCACAGGACATAGATTTAGGCCAGAGGAGTTAGATTTCAGTCCTGGCACTACCCGTGTGAACTCTGGGGTACATTCCCCACCTCTTAGGATCTCATGTTCCTCATCTGCATGAGGTAGTTAAACTAAGTCAACATTTTGGCTTCCAGCCCATGACTGATCACCTAGGGTAGTGTATAGCAAGTATGATCTCAGCTCACTGTCCCACAGCCAGTCTGCCTAGTCTCCCTTCAGGCTTTTAGGGGGACCCGTTAGGTCTTTCGCTAATGTCATTGGCTTGAACCTTAGTCCAGGTGTGTTTCCCCTCGATATTCGGTGCCAATGACTAGTACCCCAATTCCATTCCTCAATTTAACCTTGATTAGCTTTGACAGAGGGATATTTATTTAAAAGATATAGCAAAAACAGAAGTCTATTATTCCCCAATACCTTAGAGTTTCTGTAGGTACACTTCAGTCTCTGGGAAGAGTGAGTTCAGACGTAGCCTTAGGCTTCTACATAGCATTGGTCACACCAAATTCAGATTAAGATGCAGCTTTGTTACTGCTGAGTCCTTGTCGTAACTACCTACCAAAGGGTTGCAAAGGTGTCTCCTCTGGGCATTTAGGTGCAGCTGGCTGCAAAACCTTCCATGGACTCAACTTCCAGACTTCTGAACCTCCTGAACTCTTCTAACCATTCAAAAGTCACAAGCCTCCCAATCCTTCCCCTAAAGCAAAATAACAAATACAAAAGTGGGCAGAAAACGAAGATTCATAGTAACAGAGTCACTGGTTGGTGGTGGAGGAAGAAAGCCCAAGACCTCTAATCTTTTTTACATTGTCTGCCAGCAAAGGGGTCCAACCAAGAACACAGGCTCAATCAAAAAAGAGAAATGAAGGCCGTCTCCAGTTCTGTTTCCACAACCACCCCCAGTCAAAGAAATTGCTATCTACCACATAGCTAGCAGGCCAGAAATGGCTATAGAATGTCTACAGAACCCCCAAAGAAACTTCCATTAGCTATCATCACGCCTTATAAGACTTGAGTTTGAACTATGGGTGACATTTTTTAACTCCGTTGTCCGTTTCCCTATTTTCATCCTGTTCCACAGGGATAGTATGCCAGAGGCAGCTAGGGCACAGTCAATAGAATGCTGGATTTGGAATCAGGAAGACCTGAGTTCCAATCTGATCTCAGACAATTAGTAGCTGTGTGACCCTGGACAAATCACTTAGACCCTTTTTGACTTAGTTTCCTCATCTATAAAATGTGCATAATTATAATAGCACCTACCTTCCAGGGTCGTTACGAGGCTCAAACGAGACAATATTTGTAAAATACTTTGCAAACCTTAAAGCACTGTGTTAATGTTAGCTGTTATTATTATTTCTGCGTGTGAGAGAGAGAGATCCCCCGACAGAACAGTCTCAGGGCCCAGAACACTTCTCTCTTTTCCTTTGCTCCAGCAGTTTGCAATAACAAATAGAGCTGGCTCAAGCACCACACCCAGAGAGCATGCCCTGCCACAGGAGATGCTCCAGCTGGGAGGCCTTGGATTCAGTATTTACAGGCATTTGTTGGAAAGCCTTTCTTTATCATTTCCATCATACAAAAGCCTAGAACTCAGGAGAGAGGGAGCCAACATTGTGTCCATCTGGGATGTCAGCCCTCCATCATCACGTGACCCGGGAGGGTGGAGGGGCCTGAAAACAGCTGCCTCCACTGTCCTACATTTAATGCTCACATAAGTATACGTAAGTGTGTATGTGTATATGTATGTTTGTATATATACATGTAACATACACATGTACATACGTACATATGAGTGTCCACCTGTATATATGCTTGTATATGTGTTATGACATACATATGTGGTATGCACTCTAGATGTATGCATATATGTTTGTGTATAGTGTATTATCTGGGGGATATACATGTGCTACATGCATGAATGTATATGTGTGTACATATTCTGGTCTAATCTCTCTTTTGGACTACAGACTTTCATCCCCAATTGCCCACTGTATATCCCCTCCTTGATGTCCCACAGGCACCTCAGAAGTCAATATGTACAAAAGTGAACTCATCCTCATTAAGTATATCTGTTTTTTAAACTCCCCTGTCTCTGCTGAGAGCACCAATATCCTCCCAATAACCTCAGAGTCACGTTTGAGCCTTCACTCTCCTTGACTCCTTCCCCTACCACTACATATCCAACCAGTCCCCAAGTTTTGGCAATTCCATCCCCACATGGTCCTGAACATCTGTTCCTTTTGTTAATCAAACAAATGCCACTTTAATTCATGCCCTGATTGTCTCCCACATGAAATATTGAAACAACTTCCTAATAAACAACTCTCCCTTTAATATTTTTCTCCTCCTTCTTTCATCCTCCATACAGCCGCCAAACTATTCTTCCTGAGGCAGAAATAAGACCATGTCATTCCACCGATCAAAAATTTTTTCTTAGCAAAACCTTATTTCCTCTAAGGTGAAACTGGCATTTTTGCCTGCTATTTGAGACTATCCCCAATCTGGTTCCACCTCACTTTGCTAAATTCATCTCTCCTTACTTCCCTTGATGAGTCTGTATGTTCCATCCAAACTAGACTGCTCAACAGTCCTCAACATTTTGTCTTCACCCTCTGTCTATCTAAAAAAGCAATCCTAGAATTCACTCCTTCTCTTCATGTTCACTTTTTGGAATCCTCAACTTTCTTCAAGCTTCAGTTCAGATATAACTCCTCTGGGAAGCCTTCTCTAAAACCCCCAATGAATATCCTCTCCATTCTCAACTTTTCTTTGAGTACAAACTGTCCCAAAAGTCTTAGTGTAGTATTTTAGCTATTGGGAGCCAAGGACTCTGTACTTCATTGGTTCTTTCCTTTGCCCCCTTTACTCCCTACTTTATATATCTCTGTGTATGTGTTTTATCCCTCAAAAGAATGTCGTCTCCTCAAGTGAAGAGATTATTTCATTTTCATATTTGTAACATCAGCACCATCCATCTCCAGTTGTCCTGGTGAAGGTCAGGCCACCAGACCCAGATGGCCCTGGAGGAAAAAGTGGGGGTGGTGACCTTGCACAGCCCTCCCTCACTCAAATCAAAGTCAACTGCAAATCATATCATCATATCCCTGATGCCATGGTCCTCTTTGAGATTGAAGAACAAACACAACATAACAACATCAGCACCTAGCACTGTCCCTCTCACATTGAAGTCAATGAATGCTTGCTGAATTGCATTGCCTCTTATATAAATTATGATTTTTATTATATTATAAACAGCTAATGACCTCCTTCACATCTCTTCTGTTTTACATTGATCACTTATTTGTACCTTAACACAGGATTGTTAAAGATACTGTCTAGTTTTGAGAACAATGCCTGTTAATGTCTAATTTTTTCAACATTCTTTTCAGCTCTATAGTTTCATTTTTATTTTATCTTTCTGTTATGTTAATCTAGCACTAAAACAGGAACTTTAAGGTCTCCTATACTCCTTGGGTTATTCTTTATGATTTTGTGTAACTCATTTAGTGTTTATTTTATGAATTTAGATACTACACCATTTGGTACATGTTTATGTACATGATAATTATATTGTTTATTATCTATGCAATCTTTAAACAAAATGTAATTATCCTTTCTGTTCTCATCTCTTACCTGTCTGTATTACCTTGGGACTCCTCTGACTGACTTTTCCACCATGTCTTCTGTATAGGTACCTCCATCCTTCCCTCCTCATCCCTTCTCACTTTTCAACTTCTTTTGTGGGTTGTCTTCTCCTATTAGATTATAAGATCCCTGAAGGCAGGGGCTGTCTTTCTTTTTTGCATTTGTGTCCCCCACACTCAGCATAGTCCCTGACACATAGTAGGTACTTAATAAATGTTTGTTGACTACTGACCTCTGGACACTGTGCATTTTTGTCATTACCTTGTCTGACATCACAATTGCAATTCCTGCCTTTTGAAATATTTCTTGATACAGAATGCGTGTTTTATCTCTCTGTCTATCTCTAAATATCTTTATTTTTAATGTGTTTATTTTATATAGTTTGTTTTCTTGTTTATTCTGTCACCCTCTTTTGTTTTAGCATTGATTTACTTATTGTCAAATTGAACCGAATTGGGTAAGTTCAAAATGTTAAATGATTCATTGAGACATAACCCAGTCTTGGTCTTGCTGAAGCATTCCTGGAACATAAGACCTCAGGATATAGAATTGATAGAGACCTTATCATGTAGATCCAACCTCCTCAATTTACAGATGGTGAAACAGGCCTAGTGAGAAGAAATTACTTGCCTGAGGTCACACAGTCAGTAACTGTCAGTTGGGATTCAAACTCAGGTCTCCTGATCCAAGTCCAGAGCTCTTTCCACTAAACCATGGATGCTAATGTCTCTTCTACTTCTAAACCTCTATGAGCCATTAAATAAAAAACCCAGTCAAGAAACATGCTATACTCGAAAGAGCCTGGGAGCCTGAAGACCTAGGTTTGAGTTCTAGCTCTGCCACTAATTAATTGTGTGATCTTAGGCCTCAGTTTCACCATCTGTAAAAGGAGGGGGCCTGGACAAATCAATCTCCACAGCCCCTTCTACTTCTAAAGTCCCATAATTCTAAGTCTTTTCCAAATGCCTTTCCCTTTCTCCTTAGGGATGGAAGTCATACCTTTGAGTTTTTTTAAAACTACAGAAGAAATAACACTTCTGAGACTGTCCTGAAATTGAGCTTAGCCTCCCCTTCTGTAAAATGAGGGGTGTGAACTCAGTTGTGTCTGGGGTCCCTTTCCACTCCAAGACTGCATGATCTATGACATTGGGACCCTCCTGCCATCCAAAATTGCAGAGACCACATAGTTCTCACCATGAGGAACTGTTTTTCTTGTGTTTCAAGCTCCATTTGATTAATTTCAAGCAAGTCCTCCTGCTGATCCTCTTTCGGACTCCCCTGGCCCATTTCTCTTTGGCTCTGGCATTTACATTCTTCAGACACAGATAATGTCTCTCCTTTTTGTCATTTCCCTAAGCTACACATCTCTAACTCCTTTAATCGTTCCTCATAAATCAGTCTCTCTAAACTCTTGAATCATTTCAGATGTTTGCCCCTGAATTCCCTCCATTTATCTACATCTTTCTCCTTCTCGTGTGGGGAGGGCTTTGTTCAGGACTCCAGATAAAGAATTGGTTCAGAATACATAAATATGGCCTCCTTGGTCAACAGGGTGAAGACTACATAGGGGCAGAGTCACCATGGGATTTTCTTTCCCCCTTTTAACAAATCCATCATCATATGATAATATTGCCCTAGGCTTCCATGGCATCTTTCTTCTAAATGGCTTTCACTGGATGAAGGTTTAGAAGCTTTGAATGTACAACCCGGGAGGGCCCTTAGCGATTGCAGAATCAGAGGACCGTAGATTTGGAGCTACAAGGGAACCTAGAATCCATTCAGACCAACCCCTCATTCTACAGATGAGAAAATGGAGCAAAAAGAGGGTAAGAAACTTGCCCAGGGTCACGCACTTGCTATTAAGTATCTGAAGCAATATTCAAATCCAGATCTTCCTAACATTCTAGTAGTTAGAGCTCCAGGACTGGATTCAAGAAGACTCATCTTCCTGAGTTCAAATCTGTCCTCAGACACATACTAGCTGTTTGACCCTGGGCATTTAACCTTGTTTGCCTCAGTTCCCCATCTGCAAAATGAGCTGGAGAAGACAATAGTAAATGACTTTAATGTCTTTGCAAAGAAAATCCCAAATGGGGTCACGAAGAATCGGACATGACTGAAAAATGATTAAACAACAACAAAATTCCTGACTCCAATCCCAGCCCTCTATTCACTGGGCAGCCTGGCTGCCAAGTCTAATCCCCTACTTTCACAAATGAGGAAACTGAGGCCCAATGACTTGCCAAAGTCACATAATGAATCATAACATTTTAGAATAAGGAGAGACCATTGAAATCATCTCATGCAATGTCCTAAAATCCAAAGGAGGCAAGCAAGATGTCCAGCATTCTACAGCCAATTAGTAGTAGACCAAGGTTCTGAGTGTAATGCTTTCTATTATCCTATACTTCAGTTGATAAAATCATAATATCTTACAAATATGTGGTGAAAGGAAGCAGTAGATAGAAGAACAGTCTTGGAATCAGGAAGAGCTGGATTCAAGTCTTCCCTCTGAAACATACTAACTGTGTGATACTTGATATACTTGGGCAGCTATCATTATCTGCTCTTACAGATAAAGAAACTGAGGCACACGAAGGTTAAATACTTGCCCAAGGTCACATTGGCTACATCTGCTCAACAGACAGTGAAGCAGGTATTTGTCAATTTGGAGTAAATTAGGATGACAGTAGCTAGAGCTAGAAAGAACTTTAGAGATCATCCTATAATCTACAATTTAGCTCCGTGGCTTCCATTCATTTTCTAGTAAATGTACACCTTTTTACAGACAAAAAAAATTCTCAGTTCTTGACACAATACTAGTGTTACTGTTAATGTTACTACATACCAAGAAGGTAATATGAATTCAGTAATGCTCTTAAATGAATATACTATGTGTCAGTTACTAAAGGAAGGAAAATAAGCATTTACTAAGTGCCTACTATGTGTTCCCCCTTCCCCTTTCCCTCCCCTCCCCTCTTTCTCCCCCACCCTCTCCCTCTTCCTCCCAGTGCTCTGCCCAAAGAAAGGTACATTTCGATGGCTAAAGGCTGCATCCTTAACTTCGGGTTTACTGGCTACATATCTTTCTCAAAAACCAAGCTTTAAGCGCAATTCGTTCTGGAGCTCCTAGATTGGACAATAGGTCCCTGCGCAGAGTGAATGTAAATACTAAATAGTAACTATTTCTCTTTTGGCCAGGAACCCTGAGGATCTTCCCCTCCCTGTTTGATTTTTTTTCTGAGTTTTGATTAAAGGGGCCATCCCTTGATTAACTTCTCAAAGAGGCCTATTCACTGAAAGCAAGAACCTGAAAAGACCTTAGCCTGACAGGGCCAGGGTCTCCCAATGCATCCTGCGTTGTCTCCAGTCATCCTGGTGACTATCAGGCCACTGGACCCAGATGGCTCTGGAGGAGAAAGTGAGGCTGGTAACCTTGCACAGCCCTCCCTCACTCAGATCAAAGTCAACTGCAAATCGTGTCATCATTTCCCTGATGTTATGATCCTCTTCGAGAATGAAGGACAAACACAACCAACAACAACAACAACAACTGTGTGCTATGTGCACTTTATAAATATTACCTCATTTGATCCTCACAACAACCGAAAAGTAGGTAGTATTACCTTCATTTTGTAGTTAAGGAAATTGAATCAGACAGGGCATAAGTAACTTGCCCAGGGTCACAAAGCTAGTAAGTGTCTGAGGTGAGGTTTAAATTTAGGTCCTCCTGACTTCAGGCCAGCATTAAGTTCACTGTGCCATCTATCTCCCCTTATAATATCTTCAGATATTTTAAAACATCATCTATATGTATTTCTAAAATCACACACACACATACACAGATAGAATTATGATTCGGTGTCCATGAATCCCTACTGCACCAAGCATGGGCATTCTGATTTTTACTTAGCAAACATATCTTCTTTAGTTGAGTATAATAATGTATGTCTCTTTCATGCATACGTATATATGAATAAGAGCTATATTACACTATATACATGAATCAATGATACATGTGTATACATATATGTGAATGAGATATACATATGTCTACATATATGTGAGGGAGAGATACATTATATATACATATATACAAATGAGAGATACAGCATTTATTCAGCTAAGGAAGATATGTTTTCTAAATAAAAATCAAAATGATATTGCTTAGTGCAGGAGGGATTCATGGATACCTACCAATAATTCCATAGTTCTCCAGGGATCCAGGGACCACAGGTTGAGAAATACTGATGTAGTAATCCAATTCCTTCATATGACAGAAAGGGAAACTGAGGCCCATGAGGAGGATGCCTCCAAGTATCCGTTCCAAAAATAAAATATGTACGCTAAGGTATCGCACCGAAACCCCAGCCTTGTCCCCCAACAATAAAAAGGCAAGATCCTTAGTGATATAGTGGAGAGGATACAGAAAATACACAGAACAAGAGGAAAGAACTGTCAGACTTTCCCAGCTTTCATCTGGCAACGCCCGAAAGATTTTCCTGAGGAGACTCCACTAAAACAAATCACCAGCAACTGCAAACCAAGCAGTAATTAACTGGGAGTTCACTCCGCCAGCTGCTGCGCTGTGCACTGCTTCACCCCGAGAGGAAGACTCACACTTGAAGGACACCCTTGGAATGGGCCAGCACATCCTTTGCTGTCACTGACAGAGCCAACATCCCAGGACCGAGCCAGTTTAAAGCAATCTGACCCACGATTCTGCCTGCCCATCACACTCATGTGAAAAAAACTTAGGGGATCTCTTAGAATAAGGTTTACAGCAGGGCTTCTGGCTTTGATTATGCAAAAATCTGTTCTCCATCTTAACTCTTCGACTTTTTTTCTGGCCTAGACTGAAGGAATGTGATGCTGACTTATTTCTCAGCAACTCTCTCATTTCAAGCAAATATCCTCTAATGATGCTGAATTTTACCTGGTTTGCACTTCGCATGAGTTTGGATTCCTGAAATTGTATGTAGGTTCTTGCAAAAGGCTTTCTAATCCAATTAGGACTAATATATCAACCCAGATGTGCCACTGACAAGTTATAGCTCAGGATAGAGGAAGAATCATTTAACTAGGAACCTCCTCTGTTAGGTGGGGATAACAATATCCACCCTACCTGCTTCCTAAGGTTGGGAGGCTCAAATAAAGTAATAGACATGAATTCTCATTGTAACTCTATAGAAACAGAACCTAGTATGGTGGTGGTTGTTGCTATGGAATACTACCTTCTCACAGGCTGGGATCCCAGAAAAGCCACCCCAGGTCCACAGTTCTCCATGCATCTGCATATTCTCAAAAATTATCTCTCACAGGCCACAACTGATATGTTTACTTTTTCTAGTCAACCCTGGGACCCAATTGGGCAAAAGCATTTAATGAAATTGTTAGTGTTCAGTCATTTCAGTCATGTCTGACTCTGTGACCCTGTCTGAGGTTTTCTTGGCAAAGATAATGGAATAGTTTGCCATTTCCTACCCCAGCTCATCTTCCAGATGAGGGACTGAGGCAAACAAGGTTAAGTGACTTGCCCAGGGTCCTGCAGCTAGTAAGTGTCTGAGGCCAGATTTGAAATCAGGAAGACTCATCTTCCTGACCTTAGGCCCGGCACTCTATCTACTTACTGCATCATCTGGCTGACCTTGTTTAATGAAATAGAAAGTTTTTTTTCTCTAAAGTCTCAATTCCCTGCATAAATCTGGGGTACACACTCCCACAAAGAGATATACCATGAGTGGAAAGGAGGAAGGGCCATAAATAAAGAGACATCCATGTAGGTAGCACACAAGGAGGGAACACATATAAAGGACATGGGTAGCCAGAGTACACATATGTGAAGGAGAATCTCACTACTCCAGTGCATCAGGGCTATCAATATCTTCTGGGAATGTCATCCCACTGTTCCCAGTAGACTTGTTCCTCGCTAGTCAGGCATGGCGTACAGTATCTGCTGGACATGTGGTCACTGCCAGATGGTATTCTGCTATCTCTTGGTTGCTGCTAGCCATTGTATCACTTGTCCAATCATTGTGGTCATTAATAGATATTACTCAGCCGGGCATGGGGTTGCAAAGACTTTATTTGAGGAGTCCTCAGCTGACATTCTAAGAGAAATGAGTTCTGCTATGTCTCCTTCAGCTTAAGCTCAGAGATTTAAGTGTCAACTCTCTTAATGAGGAAGCCACACCTTTTATATCCCCAGTATTAGGCTAGGGAGGAAAAATCTACAGCTACTTGATTTTCATAAGAAGGCTGTAAGATCTTAGAGTCTTAACTGTGAGGCATTTTCTCTCCAGAAGGAGATTTTTTACCAGAAGAGGCTAACTAGTTTTGGAATTTAGAACGGCTAGCCAGCCAAAGAAACCCTATGGTCATTTGATCTATATCTGAATCTGTGGAGTCTAGGGCTAAATCACAGTCCATGATCCCAGACAAATATCTGACTGAGTGTTAGAAATTCCTGGGTAACTCCTATTCAATTCCCCTTGGGTGATACAGTGACCCTAAGCTATTTCAAGGTATTGAGGGTTTGCCAAATAAGCCCAACAAGAAATGCTTCGGTCTGAGGCATCTTGGTTTTGCCTCAGCCCAAGATTCTATTAACTCCCATGCAAATGAAAAGGCCTAGAGAAAGGCAAAGGACAATATAGATCTGGTAGAATCTATACCTCAATTTTTGTCTTCTAGATTTCTGCATTTATCACATATATTTTGACAGCAACACGCCTCCTGACTTTTGAGCTACACTACATTTTTTTTAGTTTTAAAACAAATTTGATATACTAATATAGGGAGGCAATGTGGTAAAGTGGAAAGGCACTAGTCTTAGAAGTCTATTGCTGACCCCCCCCCCAAATCAACAGCCTTGCTCTTGGGAGAGAGACAGGATTGGCATGTTTGTTTCTGCTTCCTTGCCCATTAACATTGTCAGAGGATTTTAAAAACTCTAAGATACTTTTCTCTCTCTGGACAATTTTCAGGTGCTTGATGACTAGTATTGGTAGTCACAGATCCAGTTGAAAATTTAATCCTGTGGAGTTAAGGCAAAGGCAAAGTGATTAAACACTGCATCAGTAAGTAGCGCCCAGCAGGTATCGTGAAATTCTCTAGTACTGTCTGATATCTCACCAACGTGGATACTTCATCCAACATGACAGATCCTACCCATCCATGATCGCCTGCCCAGTGGGACTCTTGTCCATGTTCTTCCATAAGAGGAAAGGGTATTGGCATGATATAGACCCTTTTCTGCTTTCTTCTGACATCAGAAGATTCTAGTGGAGTACTTAGGCTGGCCACCCCATTACCAATCCATCTTTTTGGATCACGCATTCTTTGATGACACACTACTGCAATTCTCTTTGGTACCTTATTTGTTGTTGGTTGTAGCTTCCTGGGTTCTAATCCCAGATATGTCCTTAGTTGGGTGGCATCGGAAGGAAATCACTCCCTCTTTAAGTTTCTCCAATGATGGTGCCCCCCTTAATGGCCTATAAGTTCTTTTAAATTTTCTTCTAGCTCTAACATTCAAGAATATGCGTATTAAACTGACTGTCTTAATGAAAGGATACAATCAAATAGTGGTTTCTAAGATGCCCTAGAACATGGCTACAGCTGTGCTGCGCAGACTAATTATTCCTGGGGCACAGAGTATGGGCCATCTTGGCCTCCCCTTTCTCAGACTTGCCTTGAGAATGGAAGAACTGCTTAGCCTTAGGCCAGAACTATCTCTTCTTCTTCACCAACTCACAGGTGCAAATACCCATCTATGGCTGGAAGGGACTTCAGAGATCATATAGTCCTATCCCCTGTTTGTGCAGCCAATGCAATGGAGTTTAAGCAATTTGCATAAAGTCACATCTCAGAGGTGGCATATAAGGCCAGAAATTCTGACTCCACGGCCATCACCCTCAGGCATTTTTTGTGTGTACTGGGTATTTGGTGCATATCTCTTGATTACATCTCAAAGGATCAGTACTGTCAAAGAAAGAGCCCCAGATTGAGTTTAAGGAGATGAGTTTTTACACCATCACTTTTTCACTTTGTTAGAATCTGGGCCACATCAGTTTCACTGTCTTGGGCATCAGTTTCCCCATTTGCCAAATGGAAGCATTGGATTAGATGCATAGGCACCACTTTGGGGATATTCCAGGACCCTGGAAGGGCTTGGGATGAGAAAGCATGTTTAGACCACACTCCCAGCTGATAACCAAGATAGGGTGGCTATTTATGAGAGGAATCTGTACCTCTTTGGCTTTACAGGAATCTCAATGGGTTTGATGGGTGAAAAGCTTTGATTGTCTGCCAGAAATGATAACCATGCCCTATTTATTTTTCCTTATCTGTTTGTGTTTCACCAGCATTACCTCTTGTCCCCTTCTGTTCCTTCCCAATGGTTATCAGGAGACAGCAACAGTATCCGCTGCACATGGCAGACCTGGCCGTACCGTGCGAACTTTCCCACGAGGAAGACAATCTTTGCATTCAAGGTTGAGGTTGGGCCTCTCCCACAGGGATCTTTGTAAGCTGTTTTGGGCCATCTGAGTTCCACATCAGCAAATCTGATGGAATTCTCAACTAGGCAAGTCTTGAGCAAGGGCTCAAGGCAAGAACCATAAAATCATAGAATATCAGAGTTGGAAGAGGCTCTATGAAGAGGTTCCATGAAGAACATGGAACACCACAGCTGTAAAGGGAATTTAGAACACAATGGTAGAACTGGAAAGGATCTTAGAACACAGAATATCAGAACTCCAAAGAACCTGACTGCAAAAATCTTTGGGGCTACAAGTCCTTTTTTGTCCAAATGTGTTTTTATTGGTGTCAGAAACTCTCAGTGAAGGAACTCCCTTTTCCAATACAGATTGGTAACTGTCCTACAACTTGGTCTAACAATGAGAGGGCAATGAGAGGTTAAGTGATTTACCCAGAATCACGCTGTCAGTATGTGTCAGAGAAAAGACTTGAACCCAGGTAATTCTGATTCTCCTGTTGGCCCTATATCCATTTGCTTGGTTATGTCACTAGAAGAGGTCTTAAAACACAAAATATTAAAGCTGGAAGGGACCATATAACATATATTATAATAATAGATGTAGGTATAGATGCAGATGTAGATGTGGACATGGTGTAACTTACAGTGTATCTGCAGGTATAGATATTGGCTCAGACCTGTGATGGAATTTAGCTGGAAAATTCCAAATCCAGAAACTCCTTCCACTGATACAGATAGATTAATTCATCTGTAATTTATAATACTAGAGAGCTGCCCAGAGCAATGAGAGATTAAGTGATTTGCCTATAGTTAAGAAGCTAGTGTGTGCCAGTGACAGGACATGAACCCAGGCCTTCCTGAGTACAAGGTCAGCATCCCCAGACACTCCTCTATACTACTTCCCTTTGAGACTGTTAGATCAAAAAAAAACATAGAATATTAAAGCTAGAAAAGACTGTGGAAATCATCCAATCTAAAACAGTGAGGCCCAGAGCAGTGAGCTGACACCCTTGAGACCTTACAACTAGTCAGTGGAAGAACCAAGACCAGAAACTGGACCTCTGACCTCTGATTGTCATTCAGCAGTCTTTTCACTGCATCCATGGGGATGCCTTCCCATGGTCAGAAAATGAACCAGGGCTGCCTCTGTTGGAGGAGACAATTCTGTGATGGAACTGCCAAGACCCAAACTTTGGTTTGGGAATTTAATGTCAAACTTAAGCAATAGGTCTCAGAACTCATAACTATTCCACAGGGCCTCACCACCATATTGGAAAACTTATGAGTTGTGATCATTTTGTGATCCCTCAAAATAAACTGATAGGTCCCCTATGAAAACAAACACTCAACTGATTCCCTTAATGTCAATGAACTCATTGATTGACCAAAATCCAATTCCATCTAAAGGTCCAGACTGGCAGGATCCTATCAACACAGTACAAGGTTCCTAAGGAGAAGAGGGACCATGTCCAAAAACTGGGACATGTTCATAGGTCCTGCTAGGAGGCTGTCAGCTTTAAAAATAGGCACAGAGGAGAGCCCTCAGGTTGGGACCAGTGCTTCCCCATCAGTGACTCACTCCATTATCAAGTAAGAGACACTGAGTATTTCTGCCCTGTGACAACCATCTCAGCTAGGCAATATAATGGCTAGAAACTACCTAGATTCAGGAAAACCCTTTCTCAGACGTTTACTAGCTCTGGACAAGGCACTTAACTCTTCTCAGGCTCAGGCAGCTGTAAAATCAGGCTAAATAGATATCTCAGTGTTGTTTAAGGATCAAAAGAGATGATATGTATAAAATGCTCTGGAAATATTAAAGTTTATATAATGTTTGCAGTGCCTGGCACAATCATAGGCACTTAATAAATGCTTGCTAATCGATCAATGTAGGCAAACGTTAGCCATTGTTATCACTAGTCAACCAATGAGATACGGTAAAAATAGAATCAATTTTAGAGTCGAAAGACTGGGGTTCGAACAGTAGCTGGGTTACCAGCATGACTTTGAGCAGGGCTTGTCATCTCTTGGGGTCTTGTGGTTCAATTGTTTCAGTCGTGTCCAACTCTAACTGACCTCATTTGGGGTTTTCTTGACAAAGACACTGGAGTGTTTTGCCATTTCCCTCTCCAGCTCATTTGACAGATGAGGAAACTGAGGCAAACAGAGTTAAGCGAGTTATAATAATGGACAATCATTCAAGCTCAATTTAAGCTAAAGGTTAAAACTGCACTAAAGCTTTGGGGACAGCCTGTGTAGCATTGTACATGCGTGTTCTCCGTTGATCCACCCAATAGCCCTATGAAGTATTTTACAGATGAGGAAACTAAAACTCAGAAAGTTTAAGTGACGTCTCCGAGGCCCCACAGCTAGCAAAGATCAGGGGGGAGTTTCAAATACATATATCTCCTGATCCTGTCTTATACTCTTTCTACTGTACCACAGGATACCCAACTTAGAATTCAGAAGACTTCATTGGTATCCATATGACCTTGGGAAAATCATTTCATAAGCAACAAGATGGTACAGCAGTGAGAGAGTTCAAATACAGCTTCAGACACTTACTAGCTGCGTGACCTTAGATAAGTCACTTAACCCCTGTCTGCCTCCAGTTTCCTCATTTGTAAAATGGGGATAATAATAGCACGTACCTCCTTGTTGTGAGGATCAAATGATGTAATACTTGCAAAGTGCTTAGCACAGTGCCTGGCACATAGTACGTGTGATACAAATGCTAGTTACTTATTTATGTATTCACTAATTTATTTCACTTGTCTGGGTCTTAGTTTCCTCCTCTGTAAAATAAGGGAGTTGGACTAAATTATCTTTCAGGTAGTTCATTTTAAAAACCAGTGATCCCAGGTCAGTCAAAGGCTGGCTGTTGGTTTTTATTTTTTCTCCTTACTATACTCTTGATTTTTGCCTTAAGGGGAAAAAAACAAAAAAACATTTACAACCAATTCCCAGAATGGAAGGGGGTGGGGGAAAATGTTTCTGACCACAAACCACATAGCAAGGGGTCACTGGAGTTGGCATAAATACTTTCTTCTCTGTGAAAATCCCCTATACCACTTGTTCCAGAAAAGACAAGGCTGACTGTCTGTTCCAGTCTTTTATGGGTCAGCCTTTAACAGGATCACCAGGCCTCCCCAAGGGGGATTCCATTCCTCCATTTAGAGGCTAACCTGAATATTTTTCAATTAGCTCACCCTCAATGATGGTGGCTGAGACAGTTCTCCGGGCTCGCCTGCCTTTCTCAGGATGGAAGCAAGCTTTTCAACAGCTGCTCTGCCTCCACTGTTTCTCTCCCCTAATTTAAGTTCAAAATGAACCTCCAACCCCTCTTCCCTCCCCCACCCCCACACTCACCCCCATCCCCCCACCTTAGCACATGAGATCTCACTCCAAAGTCCTGTCAGAGCCACAACCGAGACAATAAATTTTCCTGCTGGGTCACAGTACTCCCTATTCAGTTTCTGCAGCATTATAAATGTGTCCAGACCCAGGATGAAACTTAACTCCAACATTCCATGTACAGAGATGCCTTAAGCTGCTGGTGGGGTCATCTGCAACTGCCTTCATCTTATCTGATGGGAAACCAATCACCTGCATTTGACCACCTAGGGGCTCCGAAAGGTCTTTTCTCCTGATTGAAATCTGATGGTTAGCTGGAAACATGCACAGACCATTAACAGTTACATATATGTTTTGGCTCAAACAATCGCTAATAGAAAAATCTCAGCACAAGAGGCCAGAGAAGAAAGAACCACAGTCTAGGAAAGACCACAGGATTTAAAGCTGGAGAGGACCTTATGGACATCATTGAATCAAGCCCCCTTGTTTTTCAGAGGAGGAAACTGAGTCCTGGAGAGGGGAAGCTGCTTGCCCAAAGGTACTTAGTGAGTTGGTTGAAGAGGCTTGATTTTAATTTGGGCTCTTGTCTCAGCTCTGACATTGGCTCACTGGACAATCATCTCTCCCCTAATCAAGAACTCTTCCTCTATAGCTCTCTATAACCCCCAAGAGAGACTGCAAACCCCTCTGTCTAACATTTAGAAGACTTTACAATGTAGCTCCAACTTAGCTTTCCAGAGTCTTCACAAGACTCTAAGTTCCGATCAAATGGATCAGGTTCTTCACATGCAATATTCCCTCTCCCACCTCTGTGTCCCCTGTGCTGGGAATGCCCTCCCTCCTCCTCCTCTCAGAATTCTTACCTCCCTTCAAGGCCCAATGCGAGTTCCTTCCTATGACTTTTCCTGATTTCTCCAGTTGTTGGTGTTCCCACTGGAACATGATTACTTTGAATTGATTTTTATTTATTTTGCACTGACTTATCTATGTACATATTCCTCACTCCCTACACCAGAAAGTAAGCTCCTAGAAGGCAGGGACCTTTTCAGATTTTCTGTCTCTGAATTCCCAGCAGGTAGTGCTGTGCTTGTCACGTAGTAGGTGCTTAATAAAGGTTTGTTGAATTTCATTTGATCGATGACCTTTGGATTCCCTGCAATATAAAGGCACGAGTAGTCGATTTGGACTGGGGTTTGGATCCTAGGTCTGCCATTTGTTCCATATGCAACCAAATCACTTAGTCACTCTCAAGGCAGCTCAGTGATACAATGGATAGAGTACTAGACCTGGAGTCAGGAATACCTGAATTCAAATCCAGCCTCAGAAACTTATCAGCCCCTGTGAGACCCTGGGGAGGTCACTTGGGTCTGCCTTGGTTTTCCTATCTATAGAATGAGGGTAATTATAGCACCTACCTCAAAGAGTTGTTATCTAGACAAAATGATGTAATATTTGCACTTAGCCCAGTGCCTGATACATAGTAGATATTTAATAAATGCTTGGGCAGCTAGGTGGCACAGTGGATAGAATGCCAGCTCTGGAATCAGGAAGACGTCTTCCTGAGTTCAAGTCTGGCTTCACTTACTAGCTGTGTGACCCTGAGCAAGCCACTTCAACCTGTTTTCCTCAGTTTCCTCATCTATAAAATGAGCTGGAGAAGGAAATGGCAAACCACTCTGGTATCTTTGCCAAGACAACCTCAAATGGGCTCATGAAGAGTCAGACATGATCGAAACTACTTAACAACAGCAACAAAAATAAACACTTATTCCTTCTTCCTACTCCTCCTCATGAGCTCAGTTTCCTCATTTGAAAATTGAGGGATTTGGACCAGGTGATTTCTAAGGTCACTTTCAGCTCTAAATCTATGACTCAACAATCCTTTGAGTCATTTTGTCCTCTCTAGGCCCCAGTTAATTCATGAGTGATTTGGACCAAATGGGCCCTGAAGTCCCTTTCAGCTCTACTGTGCCATGATTCAAAGAGCCCCTACCTAGTATGAAGGCAAGAAGTTTGCCAAGGTCCTTAAAGTTGAGGCCTCATGAGATTTCACAGTTGGAAGGTATCTTCAACTACAATCCAACACCTTAATTGTGCAGATGGAGCCAGGAACACCCCAAGAGAGAAAGTGACTTGCCAATGTCACACAATTAAGAGAAGGGAGAGGTACCAGCCAAGCCAGGAGAACCACAACGCGTCATAATAAATTAGCTGCAAATTCTGCTGTGCTATTTAAAAATGTGTGTGTTTATCATATGGATGTGTGTGCATGCATGGGGGGAGAAGTAAGGGGGTCCCTTTTATAAGATTTAAAGCCACCGATTTAGCCAGGTCAGGGCAAACTTGCAGGTGAATCTGAGACTCAAGGGTTTGCTCTGGTGATCAAAAGAAGATTGATGAGGAATGGGAGAAACAGTCACATGGGCATCATTCAGCCAACAGAGTTATTAAGGGTCTAATATGGCCCCAGCCAGGTTAGGCACTGGGACCGATAAAAAACTGAGGTAAAACATGGTCCCTCATGGAGCTTTCATGTGGGATGATTTTCCTGACTGGGAGATATAAACACACATCATGCTAATACACAGTGGCCTATGATAAATATACTGAAGAGATTCCAAACAAAGTGCTCTGTGAGCTCCAAGGTCAGGAGATTGTCTCTGATAGGAGATCTGGGAAGTCTTCCTGGAGGAGTTGACATTTAAGCTATGCTTTCAAATTTGCATAGGAATTCAACAGAAGGAAAGGAGGAGAGGAAATGGTCTTACCATGAAAAGAGGGGTAAGGGGGAGGGGGAGGGGAGGGAATCAAGAAGATATGTGCAGAGGCTGGAGAGGTCAAGATGGGTACATTGGACAGAGAATAGTTGTTCCGGTAAGAATAAAGTAAGATTGCATGCATATATTATGGGATAAAGCAATGAATATAGGATGGTGCCAGATTAGAGTAAATAATACTAGATAAACTAATTATATTGAAATGCAGTTATCAAGAAATTATAAAACTCAGACACTTACTCATTGCATGACCCTGGGCACCTAATTGCCTCCAAAAAAGAAAAAGAAATTATAAAAACAAGTTCACAGAATCCACGTAAAGAACCCCTTCCTGAAAACTTCAGGGTTTTCAAAAATCTCTAACAGCCCTGTTGTTGTTGTTCAGTCATTTCAGCCATGTCTGACTCTTTGCGACCGCATTTGGGAGTTTTCTTGGCAAAATACTGGAGTCGTTTTGCCATTTCCTTCTCCAGCTCATTTTACAGATAAGGAAACTGAGGCAAACAGGATTACATGACTTGCCCAGAGTCACACAGCTATTAAGTGTCTGAGGCTGGATTTGAACTCATAAAGATGAGTCTTCCTGACTCTAAGTCCAGCCCTCTATTCACTGCACTACCTAGCTCCCATATGAAGTAAATAACTTAAGCATTATTATACCTGCTTTATAGACAAGAAAACTAAAACACAGAGAGGAGAAATTATTTCTGAAAGGTCATAAGGTTTTAAATCCAATGTTCTTTCCACTGCACCATGCTGTAATAATGACAGGTTGTTGAGGTTGTAGAGCATCAAAGTAAAAGCTTTGGGAGTCTCCCATGTACCATTTCAGTTCAACTTAATTCAATTAGTTCAATTCAGCAAACATCAACAAATTGGAAATCAATTAATAAGCATAAACCCATGGTAAACGGAGGAGAAGGAGAAAGGAAAGAATTACACAGTCACTAACCTCATCTAGGGGAGGTGAGGAGAATTCCTTATATAGTGGCAGCATTTTAGAATGGAGTTTTTGAATCATTTTAATTAGCATTTGTATGGTGCCTACTATGTGCCCGGCTCTGTGCATGCTAAGCACTTTACAAATGTTATTTCGTTTGATCTTCACAACGTCCCTGGGAGGTAGTTGCTATCACCATCCTCATTTTCATTTTATAGGTGAAGAAACTGAGGCAGACAGTTTAAGTGACTTACCCAGGTTTACACAGCTAGTAAGTGTCTGAACCTGAATTTGAACTCGGGTCTTCATGACTCCAAGTCCAGAGCTCTATCCACTGAGCCACCTAGCTGTCTCTGTTAGGAGTTAGGGAAAGCGTAGCTCTGATACACATTAGTACCGACCAACATGGATTAGAGCTTCATGGGTCAGCCCTTTCCCTTCTAATGGTAATTCTCTCCACCAGGGTGAGTTACAGGGGGTGGGGGAGAGTTGCAAATCACTTCATCTCTCTCCATCTGAAGCTCTTCCTCAGGAAAATGGGCCAATAACACTTCCATTGGGCCACTCTACCAAATGGTCAGAAGAAAAGCACTGGAGAAAGGTAAATTGCTGCTATTAATCATGTCTATTTTGACATCCTTATGCTATAATTTATAAGGATCAGCCTGTTCTTAGAAATAAACATAACTATTAATTACTGGGAAGTCATACAAAATAGGCACAAAGAGTCAAAAAAATGGAACCCTTTAATGTCCCACAGTGGGGCAGCTGGGTGGTACAGTGGATAGAACACTAGCCTTGGAATCAGGAAGACCTGAGTTCAACTGTTGTCTCAAACAATTACTAGTTGTGTGACTCTGGGCAAGTCACTTCATTTTGTTTGCCTGTTTCCTCATCTGTCAAATAAGCTGGAGAAGGAAATGGCAACTCCAGTACCTTTGCCAATAAAACCCCAAATGGGCTCACAAAGTCAGATACAACTGAAAAACAACTAAACAGCAACGTTTTATATTTTGCAATAGCCTCTGTCCCTTGTTTAGTAAAGAATTCTCCTCCAGCCATATCTGATAAAAATCCCTCATCCGGTATTCAACTAATCTTTCTTTTGATGTAATTTCTAAAAGTCAGGTTATATATCTATTTTGAGCTTACTGTAATATATGCTAAGTATTGGTCTAAACCTAATGTTAGCCAAACTTTGTTCTAGGGGTCCTGGGAGTGAACAGTTTTAGGGAAACAGGGAAGATTCACATGAGTGAAATTAGCAGAATTAGAGCCATTGAAAATGATAGTATTTATCGAGAACTCCGAAAAACTTACAACTCTGCTAACTGCACTGACAAACCATGTACAGAAGACTGAAGATGAATCATGCCACTCACCTCCTGCCATAAAGGTGATGGACTTAAAATCCAGAATGATGCATGCATATTTGGATATAGGACTTTATTTCACTGTACTGTGCAATTTATTTTTTTAATATTTATTTCATTTTTTGAGCTGTCTCCTTCCTTCCCTCCCAATCCCAACAATTGCCAACATTGAAATAAATATACATATTTGTATAGGTATATACGTATATATATGTGCATGTGTGTGCATATATACATATATGTGTATGAGTGTATATATACATATATGTGCATGTGTGTATGGGTGTATATATACACATGTGTGTATATATACTTATGTGTGTGTGGAACCATTACAATACATACTTCCATATATCAGTTCTTTCTCTGGAGGTAGATAGCATCTTCCTTTACAAACCTTTCATAATTAATTTCAATGTTCATATTACTCAGAATAGCTCATTCACAGTTACTCTTCAAACAATATTGCTGTTACTGTATATAATGTTCTCTTGGTTCTACTTGTTTCATACTGCATTGTTTCATGCAAGTCTTTCCATGTTTTCTAACATTGACCTGATGTTCATTTCTTGAAGTACAATAGTATTCCATCACAATCATATACCACAACTCAATCAGCCATTCTGCAATTGATGGACATCCCCTCAGTTTCTGGCTCTTTGCCACTGCAAAGAGAGTTGCTATAAATATTTTAGAACAGGTAGGCTCTTTTCCTTTTTCCTTGATCACCTTGGGAAACAGACCTAAGAGTGGTATTGCTAGCTCAAAGGTTATACACAGTTTTAGAATTCTTGGGGCATAATTCCAGATTGTTCTCCACATGGTTGGATCAGTTCACAATTCCACCAACAATGTATTAGTGTCCAAATTTTTCCAAATCCCTTCCAACACTTGTCACTCTCCCCTTCTATAATTTTAGACAGTTTGATAGGTGTGAGACGGTATCTCAAAGTTTTTTTAATTTGCATTTCTCTAATCAGTAATGATTTAGAGCATTTTTCATATGACTATATATAGCTTTGATTTCTTCCAAAAACTGCCTGTTCATGTCCTTTTGCCATTTGGAAGAATGACTCAATCCTTATAAATTTGACAAAGTTCTATATATATTTGATATTTGAGGCCTTTATCTGAGAAAGTGTCTATAAATTTTTCCCAATTTTCTTCTATTCTTTTAATCTTGGCTACATTGGCTTTATTTGTACAAAACTTTTAAATTTAATATAATAAAAGTTATTAATTTTACATCTCACAATGCTCTCTATTTTGTGTTTATTCATAAATTCTTTACTTATGATATCTCATTTTATGTCTAGGTCATGTATCCATCTTATCTCATCGTGGTAAATGGTGCAAGATATTGGTCTATACTTGGTTTCTGTCAAAACGCTTTCCAGTTTTCCCAATTTTTTACAAACAGTGAATTCTTGTCTTCAAAGCTTAAATCTTTACATTTATCAAACACAAGGTTACTGTAATAATTTACTACTTTGTATTATATGTCTACTTTGTTCCACTGATACATCTTTCTATTTCTTAGCCCATACCAGAGAATTTTGATAATTACCACTTTATAATACAGTTTGAGTTCTGGTACTGCTAGACATCCTTTCTTTGCATTTTAAAAAATTAATTATTTTGATATTCTTGATTTTTTATTTTGCCAAATGAATTTTGTTATTATTTTTTCTAGCTCAATAATTTTTGGTAATTTAATTGGGATATCACTGAATACATAGATTAATGTAGGTAGAATTGTCATTTTCATTATATTGGTTCAGCCCATCCATGAACAATTAATATTTCTCAAATTATTTAAACTTGTCTTTATTTGTATAAAAAGTGTTTCATAATTATGAAAATAGAGTTCCTAGGTTGGTATTGGCAGATATACTATGAGATATTTTATATTGTCTAAGGTCACCTTAAATGAAATATCTCTTACTATCTCTTATTGCAAGATTTATTGGTAATATAGAGAAATGCTGATGATTTATTTGGGTTTGTTTTATGTTTTGCCATTTTCTTAAAATTATTATTTCAACCAGATTTTTAGTTGAGTCTTTAGGATTTTTCAAGTACCATATCATCTGCAAAAGAGATAGTTTTATTACTTCATTGACCATTCTGATTCCTTCCATTTCTTTTTCTCCTTGTATTGTTATTGCTAGCATTTCTAGAACAATATTGAATAATCATGGTGATAATGGACATCCTTGCTCACTTCTGATTTTATTGGGAAGGCTTCTAGCTTTTATCCTCATTATAGAAAATATTTACTGATGGTTTTAGATGGATGCTTCTTATTTTCTTGCATTACTCTTATTTCTTTTCCCAATTTTTCTGCAACCTCTCTTATTTGATTTTTAAGGTACTTTTCAAGCTCTTCCAAGAACTCCTTTTGAGTTTGTGACTATTCTACATTTTTCTTTGTTGCTTTACAAGTAGCTGTTTTGACTTCATCATCTTTTAAGTTTGAACCCTGATCTTCTTTATCACCATAGTACCTATCTAAGGTCGGGCTATTTCTCTTGACTACTAGTTTTTGATGGACTATTTCTTGGTTTTTAACTTTACATTAAGATTGGACTCTGCTACAGGATACAGGTTTTTTTGTGCCATTGTTTTCTGAGTTCTGTCTGGGGGTCCTTGAATATTTTTTTTTGGTTTTTCCAGTGTTCTATAATCCAAGTCCAGGTATGGACACTTTTCCAGATCATGCCTTGGTCTCTGAGTGACCTCAGGCACTCCTTTCTATCCTTGAGCTGTGACCAGGGCCCCCAGCTTCACTGCCACCAAGAACCCTCTTGCATCCTGCAGTCCCTCTGGTGGCTGCAAACATCTACTCACCCCTCAGCTCTGGAACCAAAACCAGGGATTCCACTCTCTTGAAAAGTGACCACAACCAGCAGGGCCACACTCACTGCTTACTCCTCCTCACCTGCAGTCACAGAGTGATGCCGGATCTGGTTAATGGGCCAGGATCCTACCTACAGGACCCTACCAGCAAAAGGCCCTTACAATTTTCCCCTGATCAGCTGCCTGACTCCATACCATCTCTGGGGCAAAAAATCCTGAAGCAAAGGCTGCCAGACATAGCTGCCCCCAGAGCCTGCTATTTGTTCTCAGTAGTATCTGCAGTTGGCTCCAACAACACCACCACCCCAGGAAGTCAGATCTTTCCTAGTGTCCTCCCAAGTTGTCTTAGCCTGGATGACTCGTTTACCTCAACTTTTAATTATTTCTGCCACTCTAAAATTCACTTTGAGGAATTACTATATGCTATTGGGGGAGAGGAATTTAGGAGAGCCAGACAATTTCTTGCTTTATTCCATCATCTTCCCACAATTTCTACTATGCAATTTATTAGGAGGAGTTCCACGTTAGGGAAGGAGAGGTAGAGGGAACAAATTTAAATTTTTTTCTAAAACAAAAATCTTGTGTGGTTGAGTCATTTCAATTGTGCCTGACTCTTTGTGACCCCATTTTGGGGTTTTATTGGCAAAGATACTGGAGGGGTTTGCCATTTGCTTCTCCAGCTCATTTCACAGATGAGGAAAGTGAGGCAAAAAGGGTGAAATGACTTGCCCAGGGTCACACAGCTAGTAAGTGTCTGAAGCTGCATTTGAAGTCATGAAGATGAGATGAGTCTTCCTGGTTCCAAGCCCAGAGCTCTATCCACTGAATACCTAGATGCCCCCAAAACAAAATCTGCCTCCAGCCTATTTGGAAAGCCTCATCTTCCACCCTCCTCTTCATATAATCTGCTTTCCAGCCATACCAGTCCAGTTTTTTTTCTCATTCACATCCTTTCTACCCTTTCCACTCTCCAACTCTTTGCACATGAGCTAGAAGAATATCTTGACTAGGTGGGCTAGTAGATAGAGCCCTAGACTTGGCGTCAGGAAAGGATGAGTTTAAATCCTTCATCGCCATCTGTAGCTGCTAAAGTCACTCCCTTCCCCCTGCCCCCAAAGCCTTCTCTGCTCCCCTACTCTCTCAGCTGAATGTGATCTCTCTCTCCACAAATTTCTCCTAGCCCTATACCTGGATCCTTCCTCCACTGTTATAGCAAATCACCTTGAGACACAGTGAATGCTACACTCGTCCTTTGACCCCATTAAACTGTAATCTCCTTGAGAGTAGCTACCTTCATATTCCCCATACCTAGAACAGTTGATGTATTTTAGAAGTTTTCCAAACCCCAAGCAGCTTTGGTACTTTGCAGTTTGGAAAACATTTAACTCAAAACAATTCTCCAAAGTGATTTGTGCCCCAGATCTTACTTATATATACTAGGGGAAATGGTTTGGTGAACTGTTAGATTTAATCTCCAACGTCCTCCCAGCTCTAAGAGCCCAAAATTCTACTGACACTTAACTAATACAAAGACCTAAAGATGCCACTACCAGGGGCCACGTGTGCAAACCTGAGAGAGGCCCGATGCTTTGGCTTTGGTGGACTTAGCTTTGCAGGGACGACTCACAAGTAAGCTGTCCCTTCCCCAGCTGATCAAGTATTTCCTTTTTTCCTATTTCTAGCATTACCACTGATGGGAGTAAAGGTGAGCCTTGGGCTGAATGAGCTGGAGTACTAGAGTCCACGTAGGAGTGAGTCCCTCTCCTACACAGAGTGATGGGAATATTTCTATAATGGGAAATCCATGGAGTCCCTCACTCAGGGCCCGCTGGGGAAGAGGGGGAGGGGAGCTGCTATGCAGGTGCAGAATACAAGACCCTGCAGGTCTTAGTATCAACCTTCCTATCTTTCACTGTAACCCCATCTGCAGGGCTTCAATTTCTGAACCCCAACCAGCAAATCGCTTCCATTGTAGCCATGAGCAATTCATTAATTAAGCTAAACATAGCCCATGAAAAGTTCAAACTGAAAGGTTGCATGAAGCCAGCATTAGGTCTCTCCTGCCAGCTAGTCATTGCTATAACGTTTATCGGATTACAGGGTGATTTCATATTTCCTATCGGCTCCTTGCTTTAAGGAAATCAATTTATGGACCAGGGATCAGGCCATGTCTTTCCCTAAAATGGGAGGATTTGAAGGTGCCTGGTTTGTGGCTCCTTGTTCTGAAACAAACAGAAAGCTTTACTTCTACCCATGACCCATGACTCTCATTTAGAAACCATGGGAAAGACCCCAGTTCCACCGGATTCATCTTTTCCCAGAGCAGTCTTATTCAGGTTAATTTCCTGTGCCTGGTAGAATCAGAAGAAATGATCACACAGTTTAGAGGTGGAAGAAGCCTAAGACATCATCTAGTCCAATATCCCTCATTTTAAAGATGGAAAACTAAACTATAAATATAGAGAGGAAATTATATGTTCAAGGCCATGGGAAACTGAGGCACAGAGAGGAAAAGTTACTTGAGAAGGCTTCCCTAGCAAAGGGAAGAGGAAAGATTCAAAAAAGTCCTTTGACTCCAAATATGATATTATTTTAACCATAATACATTGCTCCCTAGAACTCTGATCCATGTCTCCACTGGAGCACAGATTATGTGTGAAAAAGAGGGACCAAACACCAAGTCAATATTCAATTTTGCTAAAACATACCCACAGATGAGTATGCTCTTAATAAGTACTCATACTGAGTGAGGACATTGTACCAAGCCTAGGATAGAAAACACAATTAGTTTTACTTAAGATTAAGGAGCTGTTTGTAAACCAATTTTTTTTCTATAAGAATAATGTCTGTCGATTTGAAAATGGGATCATATATGTAGATATTTGCTTTATTGACTAGTGATGCTAAGAATCAGAGACCAGATCAGCAAACAGCCAATCCTATGCCCTATATAATTGACCATATGGCCCACGTACACCTGCAAGTTCATTCTTTATGATTTGTCTGGAAATGGTTGAATTCAACAACTGCATTCCAAGCAAAGAAGAGAGAGGTCGGACTATCATCAGAAGCCTCCCCTGCACCAAAGGGTCTTCCATGAATGCCTCTCAGATTAAAGAATATGGTAATGATAACACTCTTAGTAGAAACTGCAAGAGAAAAGGGAGCAGGTGCTCTCAATAAAGAAAATTCTTTACCCACATTCATATTTGTTTTAGTTCCTCTGCATCTGGACAAAGGACTGTCATCCTAGTTTCCACTATTCCTGGTCTTATTGGAAAGAGTGAACCTTAATATTCTTCTGAAAATGTGGAATTAAGTTTTAAAATCAGATCTCAACATTCTTCAGTGATTTATTTTTTAAAATCTTCTGAAATATTTTGTTAGGCTTCTTAACGAAGCCAATTCAGAACCAAGGTATTTTTCACTTCTATTTTTAAAGGAGATACCACATGCAAAGTCCTTTACAAACTTTAAAGTACTATATAAATATGTTATTTTAATATACTATATAAATATATAATTTTAATATACTATATAAATATATAATTTTCATTTGAATTTCAAATTAAAAATTATCCAGATTTCTCTAGCATTTTACAGTTTACAGAGCACTTCCCCACAATAATCTTTTGAGGTAGTAAGTATAAATATTATTATCCTCATTTTATAGATAAAAACACAGGGAATCAGAGAAGGGATTTAACTTCATTCGCACAGCTAGTAAAAAGCAAAGTTGGAACTATAATCTAGGTCTTCTAGTCCAAATAGTAGCTAGGAATTCAAGCACTTGGGGGCAAATTCAGTTTGGAGCGTAACCCTGTGGCTTCTCTCATCATGTGGATTCCCAGGTTCAGTGCTGCAGATTGGAAGTCTTCCCCAGTGGGAGGAGTCACACTAGCATAATGGGGAGGAAAATCTGCTGTTTTGCATATATAAGTTCTCATATCACTCATTTCTTCTCACCATTTTGCACTCATTCGTTTATTTCCACTCATCATTTTTAGTACTACCCCTGAGGCCAAACACAGAAAGTATAATTCATCTTACCCATGAGAGTCCTTTAAATGCTTGAAGACAGCGATCATGTACACTGTCAATCATCTCTTCTCCAGACTAAATCAGCCTAGTTTCTACAACCAATCTTCATAAGGCATGAACTGAAGGTCATTCACCATCCTGACCATCCTTCTTGGGACATTTGCCAGCTTCTCTGGAACTGAACACAATACCCTATATTCGGTCTAATCAGGACAGATATAGCAAGGCTATAGTCTCCCTTGTCCAAGACACTTTGCTCCTCATAATGCAACCAAAAAATGCATTTCATTTCTTGCTGTCCATATTACACTGTTGAATCAAATGAAGCTCATGGTTCATTAAAATCTGGAGATTATTTTTAGACGAATTGATTTACAACTATATCTTCCCAGTTTGTACTTTCTAAGTTTGAAACTTTTGAATCCAAGTATAAAATTTTATTTCTGTCCCTATTACATTTCATCATGATAGATTCAGGTAACATTCAATCCAGTCAAATTCTTTTTGGCCCCTATCAGTCAGCCAAACCAAGACTGGCTTTGTACGTTCTGAAAATTTGATAAGTAAGCATCTAGATCGTTTTTAGACAATATTTTATTTTTCATAATTACATGTAAATCTGGTTTTAACGTTCATCATTTAAAATTAAAGTACTTATATCTTTATCTAAGTTATTGTTAACCATCACAGGGTCAATGAAAGATCCCTAAGGCCTTCTCCTAGATGCCTACTTTCAAATGAATAATGGTGCCTTAATAACTACTCCTTGTTTGTAGCTATTCAGCCATCCAGAATCCAACTAACTGTAATATTGCCTAACACACATTTCTCCATCTTGCGCACAAAAATAATGAGACACTTTATAAAATGCATTGCTGAAATCTAGGTAAACTGCACGAACTGTGGCACCAGCATCCACATTCCCAGGATGGTTGGCCAATAGAAGGACTAGTTTAAAGATCGCCACCCCTCTGCCAATTATAAACTTTATGCAGTAATAGAGGCATTTATCAACAGTATAGTCTAGCCTAGTAAATCCAGTCTAATAACCCTCTCAAAAGAGGGAATGAGGTTAGTTTGACATCACTTGTGCTTACTGAAACCATGTTGACTTTTTTGGTGATTACTTCTTCCTTTTCTAGATGTTCATTAACCATCCTTTTAAAGATATGTTCTGGAATTTAGCCAGGATTTGGAGAAGAGCTCACTGGCTCATTGTCTGCAGACTCCATTCCCTTCCCTCTTTAGAAAATGGGGACATCTGCTCTTCTTCCATCTTGTCTGACTGTGTTCAGCATGACTTTTTTGCAAGGCAATTGAGATTCAGTTACTCACCCAGTGTCACACAGCTAGTAAGTGTCAAGTGTCTGAGGCTGGATTTAAACTCAGCTCCTCCTGACTCCAGGGCCCGTAATCTATCCACTGCACCACCAAGCTGCCCCTAGCATGATCTTTCAAAGAGCACTGATAAGGGCCCAGCAGTGGCATATGTCAGTTTTCTAAGCACCAATGACAAAAGGCTGAGGTTTTGTTTTGTTCTTTTTTTTTTTTGCTAAATGTGAGGTGATGGGCCTTCTGATACCCCCTACTTACACAGGTATCATAGTAATAACTACTCGTCTGATGCCATGTGAGGTTAAGTTGAAGAAATAGTTTGGGGGCAGATCTGAGAACAGAAGAAGTCTTGGCTATAGCTGCTACCACCTCCATCACAACCAACAAAAGCGTCCAGCCAGCCATCTGACACCCTCCATCTTGGCATCTCCTTCTTCCACTTTTCCAGACCAAGGGCAGCTTCCAACATGGTCCCTTCTGCCACTTCTTTACCTAAACAAAGATATCAAACTGATGTACCTGGACGTGCCTTAGGGAAATTAAGTTCTGGCTATGAATATCTGGGCCAATGGCACTGGTGAGTATAAAATCCTAGGCTGTGAACCTAATGGAATTTGGATGGTTCCAGCACTTTTCAGTCTGACAGCTCTAACAACGACACGTGCCTTATTCTGCTGCTCTTTTCTGAGATTTCTTTAGAAAGGACTTCACAAACTCGTTTTCTGTGAGGTTTTAAAATATAACCTCAAACTTGCAGAGACCAATTTGACACATACCCATAAATGGATATTAGATATGATGTCCAACTAGACACCCTGGTTTGGCATGGAACAAGAATAGGAACAGAATAACCCTTTTGGTTGGCCTTCCAATGGCTTCCCTGGGCCCCAAGGTTCACATTACTGTGGCACAAGAGTGGATAAAGCCTATGGAAGAGACATAGTAGAAGCTACCATGGTTGCCTGAGTCAAAACTGAGGAGACAGATGCTGAAGTAATGCCAGCTCCAGATAGGACCTTGTGAAGGGATTGAAATGGGGGAACACTTCCAGGTTACCCCTTCATCCTTCATCAGGTGTGTGACTATTTTGGAACGATCATTACATTTTATTCCAATCCAATTAACCTCAATACCAAGGCCATGAAAGATGGAAATGGTCTAAAGTACATTGAAGAATCCATCAAGAAATTAAGTAAGCAACACCAGTACCACATTCACACCTATGACCCCAAAGGGGATCTGGATAATAGCTGTTACCTGATAGGTTTCTGTAAGACATCTAATATCTATTAGTTCTCTGTTGATGTGACCAACTGTGGCACCAGTATCCACATTCCCAGGATGATTGGCTAGGAGAAGGGCTACTTTAAAGATAGCTGCCCCTTTGCCAATTATAACCTGTATGCAGCAACAGAGGCATTCATCAATACCTATATCATCTATGAGACAGGAGAGGAAACCTTTTAATATAAAAACTAAGTAAATTGAACCTCACTCTATAACCCTTTCCTCATGTCTTCTACCACCCACCTGTCATTTTTTCCAAGTTGCCTTTCTAGAGGTAATTCACAAAGCACAAAATACCATGAGGTATTTTTTTTTGTGCCCATGGATAAACCCTTGCTTTTTTGTGAGAGAAGAGAGTGGGGTTAGAGATGATTTTAATCTCTTTTCCTATCTTTGATGGATTTTTGAAGACTGAGAAATAGTGAGTTAGTGGGGAAAGGGTTTAGGGAAAATAGCTACTGCTTCCATCTACTCACGTTTGTAAATGCAGAAAAGACCTGTAACTTCCAGGGAAAAAAAACAAGAAACAAAAAGAAAAGAAAGAAACAGGGCGTTTAACCTGGCAAGGGAAAAAAACTTAGAGGATGTCTTCAAAAATTCACAGTCCATAACAAGGAAGAAGGATTGGGATTGTTCTCCCTGACCCCAGAGGACAAATTAAGAGCAAGAGTTGGGATTTGCAGAGGAAAATTAAGATTCAAAAACTTCCTAACAATGATTCCTGTCTGCCGATGGAATCTGCCGATTCAAAGAGGTAGGGAGGTCCTCTCCACATGAAGTCTTAAAAAAGAGTTGGATGACCAGAGGAAATCCTTTTTTAGTATTGGTTGGACTATATGACCTCTGGGGTCCCTTCCAACTCTGAAATCTGTGATTTGGTAATCCTGGGGTATGTAAAGTTCTATCCACATAGGCAGCTACCTAGAGCATCCACATACAGCCCACACTTGCCTTTCACTGTAGCTTCTATGGGGAGGAGAAATGAGATAATAATAATAGACATAATGATCATAATAATATTATATAATCATTGTATGATTTACAAGCATTTTCATGACCATTTTCTAATTTGATTCTCAGAACGATGCTGTGTTATTACCGTAATATGTACCCATATTATTTCCATTTTACAGATGAAGACATTGAGACTCAGTGAGGCTGTGTCTCCTCTAAAAGTACGTACACATTTGCCTGGCAAGAGGTGGACCTGAGTCCCAAATCAAGCTTTTTCTAGAACCAAACTTAGTGTTCTTCTCCAGGCATCAAACTGCCTCTCCAAGGCATGAGAAATTTCAGTATCTGCTGTCTCCACTTTATTGTACTTTTTGCTGAGGCCCTGGGCCTTTTTGGGTACCATAGTCTTTCAACAGCAACTATGACGTACTTCCAGCCACCCTCCCTTCTCTCTCAGAAATGGGGAAAAGCTTTACCCTGTAATACTTTTTTATTACCAAAAACAAAAATGAATCAGCCCCAGATCCCTCCATTAAGGTTTCCATAATTACTGAGAGCACTACTGGTCACTCTATCCGGGAGACAGCTTTGGGCTTGTGGATGATTCTGGGATGGAGGAGGCTGCCAAGGAAGCCACAGATAAATGAGCTATTCATAAAAGCTTTGCCCAGGTGCTTGATGGCATTTCATTCTCACAAAGGTGGGAAAAGAATCTCAAAAACACTCAGAATCAAGCTGTTGGTCAGCTACCGTCCCTTGTATAAGCCCCAAACTTTCCTGAAGCTTACAGATTTCTCTTCTCACCTCACTCGCCTTCATCCCCTGCCCTCTCTTTTAAGAAAGCATGGGGACTTCCTAATATCCAAAACCTGTAGAGATAGGAAAAGGCAAGAGTGTAAACTTTTTCTCTCTACCTTTCTCAAAATTGGGGTAAATTCAGTATCTTCAACATATCTTTCACTGATGGTGTTCTTGGTGGACGTTGTGGGCTAGCTTGCAAATCAGATCATAATTTTAGAACTTAAAAGGACCTTAGAGGCCATGGAGTCCAACCCTATAACTTTACAGATGTGAAAACTAAGGCTGAGAGACATTAAGTGATTTTTCCAGGGTCACATTAGTTAAGTACATGACTGATCTCCAGTCTTGCCAAATCCCAGACCTAGCATTTCATCTACCAAGCAACCTAGCTGACTTACAAGGCACATTCAATAAACTTTTTATTTACTCAAAGTATATCACAGATTCAAGAATATATAGTAGGTTACAACTGCCCTTGCATTTCTATTTCTCTGAAAAGATGGAGTCACACTCCAAGTGGTCAGCAGTCCAAACAGAGCTAGAATTCAGTCAGGTCTAAGAAACTACCTCCCTGCCAGGGCCATCCAGCCTTGTACGATAACCCCAGCCCCAGAGAGTTGTACGTATTGCCTCATTGTCCCATCCCCTCTAATTGGGGTGGCACAAAACTATGCCACCTTCCTTCCATGTTCTGGGTATGAGTTCTTAGCTATACCGCAGTTCTGGCTTAGAGCCATCATCTTGCTACCATGCTGATATGTTATGGAAAATACTTCTCCCCAAGAGCATAGACTATTAGAATGGAAACACACTTTAGAGATTAAGATCTACTAGTCCAGCCTATACATTCTATCTATCTATCTATCTATCTATCTATCTATCTATCTATCTATCTATTTATCTATCTACCTATCTATCTATATCTATCCATCTCTATCTATCAATCTATCCATCTCTATCAACTTCTATCCATCTCTGTTTGTTTATTCTTTCATTTGCTTATTTATTTTTTGTTCGTTTCTTTGTTGTTGTTGTTGTTTTCTTTCATTACTTAACTAGTAAGTCAAAAAACATTTATGTACCAGGCACTGTGCTAAGGCTTGGGGTACAAAGAAAGGTTAAAAACCAACCCCTGCCCTCAAGAAGCTCACATTCTAAAGAGGAGCCCAAACATGAAAATGAGTATGGACATGAAAGATATATAATCAGTCAACAAGCATTTATTAAGCACCAGAAGCTGTGCTAGGGATATAGATGGAAAACATGAAACAATTCCTACTCACAAGAAGCTTACATTGTACAGAAGAGAGAGATGGTAATCTCAGAGGGAAGACACGAGCAAGTGGGAGAGGAGGGAGGAGTCAAGGAAAAGCCTCTTGCAGAAGCAAGATGAGGGGAGTCCCTCAAATGACAACATTTGATTTTAGTTTTTCATTCTTTTCATTTAGATTCTTGTAGCCATTGTGTACATTGTTTTCCTGGCTCTGCGTTCTTCATTCTGCATCAGTTCATAGAAGTCTTCTAACATTCTTCAGAATTTCTCATAATCATCATTTCTTACAGTGGCAACTCTGTTACATTTGTATTCCACAATTTGCGTACTTCTTGTCCCATCAATGTTGTTGTTGTTCAATCATGTCCAACTCTTCATGGCCCCATTTGGGATTTTCTTGGCAAAGACACTGGAGAGGCTTGCCATTTCCTTCTCCAGATCATTTTACAGATGAGGAAACTGAGGTAAACAGGGTTAAGTGACTTGCCCAGGATCACACAGCTAGCAAGTGTCTGAGGCCAGATTTAATTCAGGAAAATGAGTCTTTCTGACTCCAGGCCCAGTGGCATATCCACTGTGCCAGCTAGCTGTTCCTCTCCCACCCACACCTGCCCCATCAATGTAGCCCACTCATTTTATTGATGAGGAAGGTGAGGCCCCAAAAGTTTAAGTTATTTGGCCAAGATCACACAGATAATATGAGTAGAAGGGGCCAGGATTCAAACTCAGGTCTCCTTACTACAAATCCAGAGCTCTTTGCTCATTAATGTAAGTGGAAAAACAATCCATTTCATCAGGCCAGCCAGGAGATTGCCCTAAATACCAGTTTCTTTTTACAAAAATTTTAGTGAAGTTGATGGATTGTGGAGAAGTTCCAAGCATTCACAAATCAGGTGCTTCAATTTTCCTTTGTACATTTAAATGAACCCTCGATGCTACATTTTATTTTTTAATGAGATTCATATGACAGATTTAGTCTGAAAATTAAAAAAAGAACACTCTTCTAAGAATTAAGTTACATTCTGAAAATCATTTGAGTCCGTGGCATAGTTGCCCAATAAAACCAAACCTTTTCCTCTCGTGATAAGCCATTAGCCACAATTTCCATTCCTATCTATTTCATCAACCATGTGTATTTTAAATCATATGGAACAATGAAAATATTGTTCACATTTAATAATAAAGCATCCTGATTTAGGAGCATAGGAGTCACAGGAAATGGCCAGTCTAATCCTCCAAACACGGCATCATTGATTGGACTCTTAAAAACATGGGGGGATGCCACGTTAGGACCATATTTAATCTCTACTAACCTCGATCAATTTCCAATAACATTTGCTAAGTAGCTATTCTCTTCAGAGCCCTGTTCTAGGCTCTGAGAAGGATGCACTGGTGACTAAGAAATAATCTTCTCTCTCAAGGGTCTTATCATAGTCCAGTAGGGAGAGAAAGAGAAGAGAATGAGAAATGATCCCCAAATTTATGTTGGCCCTCAGAAAAGTGGAATTGATGCACACGCGCACACATGCACACACACACACACACACACACACACACACACACACAGAGGAACTCAATAAGAATAGTTATTCTTTTTTACTCTTTTAACACATTGTCTCATTTGAACCACAAAAATCACCTAGTGAGGAGGTGCTATTATTGTGTTTGTCCTTTGTTCTCAAAGAGGACTATGAAATCAGGTAAATGATAACATGACTATTAACCCCACTTAACAGAAGTGAGAAAGGTTAGATCACCTGCCAGGATCACACAATCAGTAAGCGTCTTGGGTAACATTTGAACACATCTTCCTAATCCCAAGAGCAGCACTAAATTCATTATCACAGGTCCGGTGAGCCTGGCACTGAGTAGGCACTTTAAAATACTTGGTGATTAATTAGAAGATATTTTGGGGACAACACAGACAAGAATCACAGAGTATAAGAAGATATGAATGGGCTCTGATAATAATAGCTCAAATTTATATAGAGCTTTAAGGATTCCAATAACCCTAATGATCCTCACAACAGCCCTTTGAAATAAACTGAATCACAGAGAGGCTAAGGAGTCACACAGCTAGTTAAGTTTCTGAAGTGAGGTTTGAATCCAGATATTCTCGGCATCAAATCTACTGTTCTGCCAACTCCTCTGGGCTTCCTTTAGTATAATGGAAAGAGTAAGATGTTTCTTTGACAGAAGTAATTATTACTTTAATAAATCCATGATCTGGTTACAGTAAGTACCTCCCACGACACTGAGCATAATGCTGGGCAGACGCTTCATAAATGTTTATTAATGAATAAAGATCACTGGCTCCTGAGTCAAGGAGTTAGGTTCAAACCCCGACTATGCTATATCATGTGAACTTAAGCAAATCATTTCATTTTGGTTTCCTCATCTGTAAAGTAAGGAAGTTAGACTAGGTTGCTTAATGAGGTCCCTTGTCCTAGGTTCAAATCATTTCTCTGAAACCATCAACGTGACTTTATGCAAGACCCTTTACTTTGAGGTCTTCAGTTTGTCAGACAAGTGAGTTAGGCCAGCAAGCCTGAGAGGTCTCTTCCAGCTCCAGACCTGTGATCCTAAACTAAGCTTATGGTCACGCATGTACCAAGTCTATGGTAGATAAGCATTTCCAAATCTCATCACACTTTTGGGCCCTCGTGGGTGGGTGGTGGTCATTTTTTGGTTTTGTTTTTTTCCTGTTCATATTGTTTTCCCATATGGAGGCAAAGGGGGTTTTAAAGATAAGACAGGATGGAAACTTAGCTGAGTGGTATTTCTGGGCCCCCAATCATGAGGCTTTTGTTTGGGAAATTTCCCAGGAATGGTGAAAAGTATTTCAACTTGGAACTAAAATTTGGATCAAGCTTTTTGTAGGCTAGAACTAGGTCACCTGTCAGGATATTTAGCGAGGAGACTGATGCCTCACCCCTGTGATTTGGGTAATTCCTACCTGGATGATCTGTTTGCTGCTAACCTCTAGGATCCTGGTCAAGATATTCAGTCCACGTACACACATATGTACACATAAAGAATTATAATGTGGACTCCTTCTACCAGGGTTTCTCTAATATCTCCCTGACAACTTGCCCCTCCCCACATACTGAGTGACCAGCATGGACAAACTGAGATGTAGATCTCTACACTTACACACTTTGTTTCCCTGTGAGGGGAAAGAAAGACAGACTTGGAATGGACTGCAATGGCCTCAGTTTCTCCAGACATTGTCTAGGGCCATTAGTTGATTCTTCATCCGCAACTTTGGCCCATCCCAGTCTAAAGAAAATTTTGGAGGCTACCCATAAGAAATATAGTAAAGTTATAAGGTCCTCCAGATCAGGGATAATATTCTCTCCTCCTTCATAGCCAAAGAGCAACATCGAGAAAACATTGGTATTAACAAAGATGGGCTTTTTTGGCAGGGAGAAGCTTGGAACCCTTAAAAGTGCTACCCAATTTTCTTTCTTTTTTAATTTTTAAAATGTCTTTTTTATTATAAAATTAACAATCAGAAAATACAAATATTCCAATATTCAAAGAACTAAAAAGAGGCTTGTACACAAAACCATGATCTTTTACTAATTTATTTTTAAGTATATATTAAATTTAATACAGGTATGGTTTTCCAAATATTTTTAGTCAGCTTCCCAGTCAATACTTTCCAAATATCTAAAATCCCATGCAAAGTCCAAAAAAAAGAGAGATTCTCTATAGAGGATGAGTTTGTCTAGAACAGAGGTTCCCAAGCATATTTGACCTACCCCCTTTTTAAAAAAAATTACTCAGTGCCCACCTAGAAATCTACTTTCTTTAACCCTTTATTGTTTTTTTTGAATTTGCATCATTTCAAAAACTATAAAATATTTTTAAATGACACATCATAAATTTAAATATTGTAAATTTGTGGGGTTTTTCCTGCATTGAAATTTTGATGACCCAATGTTGAGACATGTAATAGTTACATTATAACTGTATAGTATCATATTGTAAACAAATCATTACATTTACATATTCCTGCTGATGCGTGTGGACTTCCTGACAATACACAACATGTTCGCCTGCCAACACTTGCTTGTTAAGACCTGTCAGTGGACTTGACCACTGATGGGTTATAACTTGCATTTTGTGTGTTTATTTGGAAAATAATGTAATCACTATGACTTTAACTGCTATACAATAGATGAAACATGCACAAACAGTTTTTCAAATTTTCTTTATCTTCTCTTCTTTCCTTACGGTTCTATTGCCCTCTTATTTTTGTTCAATGCCACCTAATTGCATCCAAGGCTACTACCACCACCCTGGATTGTTCCAGCACCCCCCAGGGGGTGGCATTGCCCACTTTGGGAACCTATGGTAGAAATCCCTAATTACAGTTGACACTGTACTGATTATATGGAGTTATATGGCAGGCCCTCCTCAATGTGTTCCCTAGTCACTGAAAAGTACCTGATCTAACAATCCACACAGGAAAAATAAAATGGATGAAAAGGCACATAGTGTCAGTATTATAACATAGATGAATGGACAGCCTTTTCAGTTAGTCCATTAGCACTCATATCTCTGGTAGTCTACAGATAGAAAGTCAGCTGGAAAGTCCCACCTTGGTATAATTCTGGTGTTCTATTTGTTTGTGAATTCCTACAAGTATTTTCTTCTTTCCTAACAGTATAGCCCCAGCAATGGTTATCAAGGATTTTTGCCCAGAATGGAAAATAAATCAACAAAATTATTATCATTTGAAGATCTACTCCCATAGACACGACAGTAACCATGACCTTCCCCTTGAGCTGGGTTTGGTGGAAACTTAAGGATGTTTGGAGACATCAGTCTATGGCATGGCACAAACTTAGGCTGACACTGTATTTTTCATAGAAAGTTTTCCATCGAGGAGTGTGCTTCTTATACACAGCTATGAATGAGCCCTACCTTTTCTATTTGCAACATTTATAACCATGCATTTCTTTCATTTCAATTGTTAAACAAAATTCACAGCTATGAACACTTGTACCATAAAATTCAGTCATGAATAATACAAATGATAGATCTATTGGAGGCCATTGTTGTAAAGCAAAAATCAATCACTATTACATCAGTCTTGACATTTTTATAGAATCATACATCTGGAGGGGGCCTGCAGGGGTCACAGACCCATCCCCCCTGCCTTTACACAGCCTGCCCTAAACCACATCCCAGGCATGTTTAGATACTTTAACAGAGGTGAGCAAATAACCTATTTTTAAAGACTTCCGGGAAGGAGAGGGCAGGGTTAGTTCTTTGTCACCTGTTCCCTGCCTAAGAATGCTACGATCTTTATAAACCCTGACAACTAACCTCAGCCAGAAACGGTGATGCTATCAAGAGAAGGGTTTTGTCGTTACTTCCCATAACCATCGTTTATCATTCCCCATAAAGAGACTTGAATTCCCAAATGTTTCAACTGTTGAGAGCTTCAATTTTTTTTTTCTCAGCACAACACTCAAATAAGAAACTTTGAGACTAAGGGGGTCTGGGGTGGAAAGCAGGATCTGAAACAGCCATCTGCCATGTAAATGTTTACAGTTATTACCTATTAATTAGCTCCAGAATTAAACTGGTCTGAGGTCTTTTTGGGCTCTTGCAAGAAAATAATGCAATTCGGCTGGGCTCTTCCATCAGTTTCCTAAGTGACTCTTACCATTGAACGACCCTGTTAATTCAAACAACATGAAGGGAACTTAAAATGCCAAATTCTTTAATGTTGTGGGGAATGAAGCCAGAAGCTAGAATGTGAAGTATGCTGCTATGAAAGTGAAAGGCACTTGAAGGAGAGAAAAGAAGAGAGAGAGAGAGACAGAGAAAGAAAGAGAGAGGAGAGAGGGAGGGGGGAGAGAGAGACAGAGAAGAGTTAGAGAGAGAGAGAGAGAGAGAGAGAGAGAGAGAGAGAGAGAGAGACAGAGAGAGAGAGAGAGAGAGAGAGAGAGAGAGAGAGAGAGAGAGAGAGAGAGAGAGAGAGAGAGAACGAGCCTGTCAACAATTTAAAATCCCACCTTCGCTGCAGCCCACTCTATATTACAAATCTTGTCTGGCCCTCCTGGTGTAGGCGAGACTGGACAACTATTTATAGAACTGAGGGGAACTTTGGATGGCTTGCACATGGAAACAATTGAGAGAGTGCCTTGAGTCAGCCCCTGTCAAAGCCTGACACCCACTTGTTAATCCCCCGGCTCAGCTTCACCTGAAATTGTGAAGAAATTGTGAGGTAGCTCTTCAAATTAAGTGCCTCCCAGAGGCATTTGGGGTTGATTCGATAAGACAATTCCTTGGTGTGAATGAGAGATCGCAGCAGTGTAAAAAGCCAATTAAGTTTAATTATGATGCAACGACATAATCATTGTGTGTGGACTAATTAGCTACAAATCCCTAAGGAGGCCCCTTCTGAGAAGGACTTTCAGAAAGCTCATTGACTCTCGATGGTAAAAGAAAGTGAGAAAAAGGGACTGATATTTTTAGATAGCTGGGCCAGACATTAAGCTAGGACTTTAAACCTGGGACAAAGTTGCAGGAGGATTCGAAGGTTTTCTGAGAAGTCTCTGTTTTCATATTTTGGTGCAGAAAAGCTAGCTGATAGAATAACAGATAGAAAGATAGATGACAGAATGGAGAGTTATATAGATAGATGAGAGACCGATGGAATGATAGATAGGATAGAATGATAGACAAAGAAAGAGAGAGAGAGAAAGGAAGGAAGAGGAGAGAGAAGTAGGAAGGGAGGGAAAGGAGGAAAGAAAGAAAGAAAGAAAGAAAGAAAGAAAGAAAGAAAGAAAGAAAGAAAGAAAGAAAGAAAGAAAGAAAGAAAGAAAGAAAGAAAGAAAGAAAGAAAGAAAGAGAAAGAGAGAAAGAAAGAAAGAAAGAAAGAAGGAAATAAAGGAAAGAAAGGAAGGAGGAAGGAAGAAAGAAAGAGAGGGGGGAGGGAGGGAGAGGGAAAGTGAGAGGGAGGGAGGGGGAGAGAGAGAGAGAGAGAGAGGGAGAAACACATTTATTAAGCATTTACTATGTACCAAAGGGTGGGGAGAAAGAAGCAAGAAAGAGAACTGAAATTGATTATCTCATAAAGAGAGCTACAGATTTCTTAACCATAAAGGGGCAATGGAGTACTGAATTTGGGGCTAGAGGACCTGAATTTGAACCTTGCCTTTCCCACTACCTGAGTTACCTTGGCCAAGCCACTCCCTCTCTAAGCTTCTGTTTCCTCACCTACAAAATAAGAGGGTTCAACTAGATCAATGGTGTCAAACTCAAATTAAAGCAATCCCTTCTGGCCACATATTCACTTAGAAAAGCTCAGACTAACATTATCTATGTTGTATTGTATTTTTATTTATATTGCTAAATCTTTCCTAATTACATTTTCATCTGGTGCAGGGAACTTTCGAAAGCTGCTATCAGTCTGGACATCTCTGGACCAGATGACTGCCAAGCTCCCTTCTAGCCATCCAGAATACTAGAAATAGTATCCTAATACTGGGACTCTGAAATGAGAGTGCCCCTCACTTTCCTCCAAGGTTGCATAGAGAAGTGATTCTACTTGTTACTGCTTGGTTCTGTTTCAATTTTCCTGTGAGGAGCTAAGTGGAGAAGTTTTTGCAGGGACACAAATCATTGATAAATTTGAACTAGTGTTCACTGAGGATGTTTCCTTCTAATACTTCAGAATAGCCTGTGGGGAAGATACAGTTAACTTAAGGAAGAAACTTGTCTCTATACTGGCCCCTTCTACACTTTCCTCCCTTCCCAAAGCTCTACCATCCAATACACTGGCCTTTGCTCATACAAGATGCTCCCTCTCCCCATGACAACTCTAGCTGCCCATCCTCCATGCTTAGAATACTCTCCCTGGATGCCAGGCCTTCCAAGTTTCTCTGACTTCCTTCACATCTGCCCTTCTGAAGGAGGCCTCTCCAGGAGTCTCCTCCCTCCCCCAACCCACAGTGTCTTAGTGTCTTCCCCTTCCAACTTCTCTCTCTCTCTCTCTCTCTCTCTCTCTCTCTCTCTCTCTTTCTCTCTCTCTCTCAATATGTATGTATATATATATATATATGTGTGTGTGTATACATATCTATGTGTGTATATATACACACATATATATGTAGATATATAATACACATATACACATATGTGTGTATATGTATGTGTACATATATGCATATACATATATATATGTGTGTATATATATATATTCTTCTCCATCCTTTAAACCCAACTCAAAATGCCACCTTCTCCAGGAAGCCTTCCTTATTTTCCCATCTTCTCTCTTGGATCTTAATGTAGCATTTGTATTTTTCTCCTCTCTAATACTCTTACCTTGCAATATGATGTAACATTGCTAGCTGTTTTTGTCTCATCATCCTTATCCTCCATGTGGCTAAGACTGTCTCTTATCAAAATTGTAACACATAGTAGGCATTTAATAAACATTTATTGATCAATTTAAAATCTTATCTTCCCTTGTGCCAATGCTGTGTGCTCCATAGATAGTGCTTATCAATTGTTTGTCGAATGAATGAAATGATTTAGCATTTAGATTTAGCATCTAAAGTAAAAGTTAGCCCAGACAATATGTTTCATTCCTAGGGTTGAATACACCCAGAATCTGCCCCACCCCAAGCCTCAGCCTATCCCAATCTTCCTCATCCTTCAATTCTTCCCTCAAACCATTCCTGACTATTCCAGTGCACAGTGATCTCTCACGCCCCCAGACTCCTACAGAGGAATATTTCTCCCCTACTCATCTATGCAAATTTAATTTTTTTAAAAGTCACTTTTACTATTAAAATTCCTTTTAAAAAAAACTGTCAGCTTAAAAAACTCAATTACATTTCTTCTCCTTTCCCCTGTTCTCTAAGATTTTATGATTCACTGACACTGCATTATACTTTTTTTCTTTAATCTCCCACAGGGCCTTGCACAGTGTAGGCACAGGATAAATATTTTTAGTTGTCTGCTCCCTAGAATAAATCTCCTCAGAGAGACCAACAAATTATGAAATTAATTCTTCTTTTACCAACCCAGTTTTGATCTCAGCTATTAGTGTCTCCAGCTAATCTCTTGCATATCAATGGTTAGGGGAAAATCTCTAAGGAAACCAGTCTCTATGAACAGGCCTTGTGGGAAAGGTTAAGCAAAGTCACTTTGATTTCTCTGAGTCTCAGTTATTCTTATCTATAAAATAGGTGAAATAATATTTATACAAACTACCTTACATGGAGAAGTAAAAAAAAATCATTTTATTAACTTTATCCCTTTATTAATTTAATATTAATTATGAGGGTTCTTTATAGGTCTGTACTATCATCATCATTACTATCTCTGGTATTTATCCATGAAGCCTTTATCCCCCTTGAAATGAATATGGTTGTGATACGATAATAGGTCATAGGATTGTGGAGTCAGGTGGACCTGAATTCAAATCCAGCCTCAGAGACATACTAGCTTTGTGACCTTGGACAAGTCACTTAACCAAAATGAGCTGGAGGAGGAAATTGCAAAGTACTCCAGTATCTTTGCAAGAAAACCCCAAAAGGGGTCACAAAGAGTCAGAAACAGGTAAAAAAAAAACCAAGTGTTCCCTTTGCTGTTGCTAAAGAATCTTAGACCATCTCATTTGATCCTCATTGACAGAGAGGTAAATAACACATTCTTTTGTCAAAGGAGAAATTAGAAAGTGAGAGGTTTTTCTCCTCAGAACAAACATTGTAAAAAACAAAGCCAGGACTCAAGTCAAGGGTCTATGTCTCTTTTCACTTAGCAAGTCCTTATTACTGGGGCCTTGAAACCAGGACATTTAGAGCTTAATAGCCAAAGGAGCTGGCAGCCCAGGGGTAACAGAGGTGGGGAAGGAAATAAACATCTATATAATACCTACTGTGCGCCAAGCGCTATGCTAAATATTTGACGAAGGGTATCTCATTTGAGACCAAGTGAGGTGGGTGCTGTTATTGTACACGGTTTACAGTTAAACTGAGATTAAGTGACTTGCCCAAGGTCACATGACTGAGGCTAGATTTGAACTGAGCTCTTTCTGACTCCAGGCCTAACACTCTATCCTTTGAGACCCCCAGCTGGTGTGACCTACTCTACCACAAAGGAAAAAAGCCTCCTAACCTCCTTGGAGACAGATGGACCGGAGGGCCACTGGACCAATACTAATTAACATAGTTAAGCAATATATACAGGATTACTCAGTGAAAGGTCAGCAGAAAACTCAACTGCCCTCCCCTTGCTATTTTTGGCAATGAAATCCATATGTCCTCTGCCACTGAACCCAGTGCCCCACTTAAAACCCTCGAAGTTGAAAGAAAGGAGAAAAGTGAAAGGAAATCCATAGACTTTTAGAATTGGAAAGGACCTTAAAGACCATCTGGTCTAGAGGTGTCAAACGGGCAGCCCACCAGATGAGTATGGCCTGAACCAGATTAAGCTGTAATTGGGAAAATTTTAACAAAATAAATAAAATTTGAATAGAATATAGATAATATTGTTTGTGGTTTTCTATGTCAATGTGCTGCTGGCAAAGATCCTTACCTACCGTGGAGTAGCCCCATTTCCATTTGATTTTGATGCCACTGATCTAGTCCATTTGTTCTCATTTGAAAAGAAAGAAAACAGGAACCTTGATTGGTGGGAGGGGGGAACGATTCCCCTAAGGTCATGCAACAAGTAAGAAGCAAAGCTTGGATTCAAACCCATAGCTTCTGACCTCAGTTAAGTTACTACACCTTTCCACATTGAGTTGATAGAGCCCAGGATTCAGAGCTAGAAAGAGACCGTAGAAGCTCAGGATCTCTGTGATTCTGAGTTATTGGAGGCCTAGGCTGAGGCTCCCTTCCCAAACCACTATTCCCTAGTCCTTCATATCCATCCATGTTGGCTCCCCTCAATGCTACCGTTGCACCCTCTGGAACCTTTGTCCTTCCTCATCTGCAAAAACGGGATCATAATAGCTCCCACCTCCCAGGGTCGTTGTGAGAATCTAATGAGATAATATTTATAAAGTGCTTAGTTAGCCCAGTGCCTGGCACAGAGTAGGTGCTATTTAAATACTTTATTATTATTATCAAATTGTCCTTCTTTCTACTAAACCTATGCCCTTTCTCTGAGAAAATACCTTATAATTATTTTGTATTTACATATAAATATAGCTGTTTTCCTGACAATAGAATATAATCTTCTTGAGGGCCAGAGTTGTTTTGTTTTTCAGTAACACAGTTGATAGAAAAGACTGAACTCAAAGTCAGGAAGGCCTCAGTTCCCATCGTGTCTTAAACACTTACTGAGCTGTGTGAGCGCCAATAAATCATTTAAACTCTCATCTTCAGGTTCCATATCTATAAAGTGAGGGTAATGATGGCTCCTGCCTCATCCATAGGATTGTTCTGAGGTCAAAATAAGCTAACACACGGAAAGCATTCTGGAACCTTAATCTAAATTGGCTTTGTATTAGCATTAGTAATTAGTATCCCCAGCACAGTGCTGCCCCATAATAGTCCAATGAATAGTCTAATAGTCAAATGCCCAATGAATTGAATCTTGTCCTGTTCCCATCATTCTCCAGATGAAGAAATTGAAGTACAAAGAAGGGAAGCCATTCAAGGGGTCAGAAAATAAAAGAAGAGATCGTGAAGGAAAGTTTTGGGACTCCGGGGAGAAGCCGGGCTGAGAAGGGGAATTGAGGGTTTGATTTGGGTACTGGGAGTTAGAGCAGTGAAGTGGGGAAGGAAAGGAGATAGCCCCTACCCAATATTACGGGCATTCCCATCTCCCCCCACCCCTTGTAAAATGGTTTGGTTTTTCTGTTTCCTGGCTTAGCCTTGTCAGTGACAGGAATTCAACCCTTGAGGGGGGGGGGGGGAAGAGAAGCAGGGAGGGGAGGGGGGATTTGCAAAGTGGCCCCAAAGAAAGAGAAGCTACCAGAGTGGCTCAAACAGAGACAAACCCTAAGAGCTGGGAAGAAGGGTGGTTTCAGAACAGAGCCGGCAGCAGCCAGAGTGCACGATCCTTGAAGCTCTCAGGCCTCTCGGCCCTAAAGTGGATTTTCTTTTGCTGGTGGGCTCGAGGGAGATGGGAGTTTTACTAGAGGCTTTGATTGCAGTGAGATAGAGCCTCTCTGATTGTTCCAAACAGGCTTCTTTATGGTATTAGTATTTATTACACCCTGAATTAGAAGGCCTTAGGATTGGCTTCTGTATGTATATAGGCCACTTAGCTAAGCATCGAAACATGATGTTTCTTTTATTACTCCATAAACACTCCTCTCTCCAATATCTCAGTGGCCTCTCAGCCCCTCCAGCCTGTTCCTTCTCTCCCCACCCACCCACCTCCTGCTCTCTCCCTCTTCTCCCACCCACGTACCTCCTGCTTTCTCCCTCCCTCTCCCCTCACCCACCCACTCATCTAACTCCTGCTCTCCCCTCTCTGCTTTCCCTTAATTAAACAGAGACTTACCTTACAGTGTGATAGGAAATCCTCATCCAACAAACTCTCTCAGAGGAGGGACCCCCCGATGGGTATCTGAAACAAGTGCTCAGTATCAAAGACAAATTAGTTGGCCTAATTATGCTTGTTTTGGATTCAGAAACCAAGAAGCACTTTTAATAATTCATAATAGCTGCTGGATACAGAAGGAGGAGGGAGAAGGGGCAAAAGATGGCCCCTTCTCATTGGCTTCCATGGTCTAAAACATTCATTCATTCATCAATCAATGAATTAGCTAACAAGGATCTAGTTGAGTGTCTACCATGTACTAAGCACTGCACTGGGGCAGGGACATCAGTACAGAGAATGAAATTCTTTCATTTATGCAACAAAACATTTAAGCTGGGAAAGTAAGGCAAGGACCTTAGGGTTTCATAGAGTTGTTAAAATATTAATCAACCAGTAAGCATTTATTAAGCACTTACCATATGTTGACTTTTGTGTTAAGTGCTAGGGTTACAAAAATGATAGATGAAACCAGTCATCCCTGCTGGCAAGGAGCCTATGTTCTATGGGGTGATTGGGGTGATTGTTCCACAATTCGTCCTAGTTTTAAAACTGGGTTCCCTTTCTGAGTGACTACACTCTAATTTAGGGTGGTGACCACCCAGTTCGTTGTTGTTTAGTCTTCTCATTCAGTCACATCTGACCCTTTGTGATCCCGTTTGGGGTTTTCTTGGCAAAGATACTGGAGTGGTTGGCCATTTCCTTCTCCAACTCATTTTACAGATGAGGAAACTGAGGCAAACAGTACTATCCATTTACATTTCCCAAATTCCTGTGAGATCTTATGTGAAGTAGCTAGGATCCAAGCTTCAAAGTTAGTCTATGTCCTGGGGCAAGTTTATTGTCTCTGCTTGCTTATTCATATGTAGTGGAGTTACTCCAAGGCTTAGAATCCCTTCTTCAATGTGGGAGGCTTCATTTACACCCACAGGGGCCTCCCCTTTCCATTTCATTGTCTCTAACATTTTTCCTCCCACCTTCATCTTTGATGTGGTGGCACATCCTTACACAAACCTTACTAAATACTTCAAACATAAAACATCATCTTGTATACATCCTGCATTTCTATCTATCTGAACTTCTTGTATCTCCACCCCCCACCCCCTACCCTACCCCCCACCTGAGCTCCTTCACGACAAGGACCCTCTCACTTTGGCCTTTGTATTAGAACCTCTAACACGCCTCGGTGCCTAGCACATAAGCAACATTTCAGAAATAACGCTTGACTGATTGATTCAGCAAAAGGTGACGTTATGCAGTGCCCTTGGGGCCACCACTAACTCTTACTGTTAGGAACTAGTAGCTGTTAAGAGATATTAGCTATTAACAAGAGCTAATGTTTATATAGCACATCACATTTTACAAAATGATATAATATATAACTACAAATTATATATAGCTAGATAGATAGCCATATATCTATCTATATACTTATTTAAATATAACTAATAGATACATAACTTTATATACAAACTATATATTTATATGAACTATATAGATCAATATATAGATACACATATCGATCTATATTGTTATAGAGATAATTATATATAATATATATATTCTCTCTCAAAGGGGGAGAAAAGGGAGACAGGGACAGAGAGAGATGAGAGATAGACAGAGACAGAGAGATCAGAGAGAGAGAGAGAGAGAGAGAGAGAGAGAGAGACTTTTTGATCCTTACCACAGCACTGTGATATAGGTGCTATCATTCCTATTTTACAAATAGGAAACTGGCTGAAGGAGGTCTTCATTTGCCCAGAGTCACACAACCAGTAAATGTCTGAGGCAGGATTCAAACTTAGGATTTCCTAACTCTACCTCCTGTACTCTATCCACCGTACCACCTAGAGGCTTAGGCAACTCACATGACCCCTCTGAGTCTCATTTTCCACATCTATAAAGTAGAAATAATATTTGCGTAACCTACCTCATAGTGTTTAGTAAGGGTCAAAAGTAAACTGAGTTGTAACCCACAAAATGTTATTAATTATTAGTATTATTTGTTGGTTTATTAATAGTTATTTGTTATTAATAATAATATTTTAGAAGGACCTTTCCTCTCATACCTTGCTTTGTAGGTATCAAAAGATTGACATGTTCATAGAATCATAGAAGGTTGGAGCTTGAAGGGAGGTCATAGGATCTAGAAAATTCAAGAAACTTAGAGATCATCTAATTAAACCCCACATTTTACACATGAGGAAACTGAGACCATCTAGCTGACATCTTCCTTTGACAGCTAAGCAAGGACTCAAAGCCAAAAGTTCAAAAACTCGTTGGCAAAAATCACCAGGACTCCCTACCCACAGCCTGCCCAGAGTCCTCTCCGGCCACAGTGAATTCTTTTTTCTTTGGCTTGTTTTGTCTGCATTTCAGAGCCAGCCTCCATGGCCAAGCAGGGCACATTTCCAAGGAAGGGCAAGACTAGCCACCAGCAAAAGCCGCCATTTCATTATTTCATTCTGTCTTCATCCATCACCTTTCTAACCTCCCCTCATCACTTACCCATTTTACAGGGAGTGGGGGAGGAAGAGGAGTCAGGTAATTAATTATCAATAATGTTTTCTTGGAAAACATTGGAAAGAAACTACAAGACTCACCCATGAATCAGAGAGGGCAAAGATGCATTAGGGCAGTGAGATAATCGTATCCCTCCCCTCACCCTAACCATCAACCTAGAAGTTCATAGATCATCAAAGATGGATAGAGACTTGAGAGATCATTTCGTCCAACTCTGTCATTTTACTGATGGGGAAACTGAGGCACAACAAGAGGAAAGTGATCAGACAAAAGTGAAAGCAGTGACTGAGCTAGAACCACATCTCAGCAGTCATAAAGTCCAGGTTTGTGTTATAGTCTTACTATTTACTAGCTTAAGTTTTAAGCAAGTTGTTTAACTTTTAAGCCATTTGTGGCTGTTTCCTTATCTATAATTTAGGGGCAATAATATTTGACTGCTTACCTCACCATGCTGTGGGGAAGAAATGAGATTATGATCAGAAACCATGCAATATTACATAAATGCCTGCTATTTTATTTGTTCCTGAAAGACAGTCCTTTCTCTTGAGGGAAGTAAGACAAAGGGCCTAAAATTCCTTGAGAAGTTTAGATCCTAAAAAACAAAAAGTTTAGATCCTATAGCGAGGTGTTCTTAACCAGGAATCTAAATTTAAAAAAAAAATGTTGATAACAATATTTCAACGTAATTGGTTTCCTTTGAAATGTATGCATTTTAAAACATTATTCAGAGGATTCCATAGGCATCACCAGAATGCCTGGTGGAAACATGCCACAAAAAAGTTTAAAAATCCTGCCAAATAATAATTTAGAGATAGAAGGGAAGCAGTGATTTGGAATCAGATGAGCCATATCTTTGTCTTTGGGATTGCTACACACACACACACACACACACACACACACACACACACATCTGAACCTCAGAGGGAGGCCAGGTTGTCCTATTCCCTCATTTTACAGAGAAAGAAACTCAAACCCAGGACAGGAAAAATCAGCTGAGTCCTTAAGAAAAGATTTAGCCTTCTTACTACCCAAGAAGATCTATTCAAAGAGACCCCATGTGAACTATTGGGGAAAAGAAAGAAGAGGAGAGAAGAGCACTTGGCAGGAATTCTTACCTTTTGTGTGTGTGTGTGTGTGTGTGTGTGTGTGTGTGTGTGTGTGTGTGTATTAACCCCCTTTTCAGTCTGCTGAAGCCTAGAGACTCCACAGAATCATGTCGTTAAATACATAGAATAAAATATACAGGATTTAAAAAGAAGTCAATTATATTGAATTATATTTTTAAAAATTATATTTTTTAAAAGTTCATAAATTCCAGTTAAGAACCCACAACTTGCAAAGATTTTTTAATAAACCCTTCTTAACCTTAAGAAAGAAAAAAAATGGCCTAAATCAGGAAGGTTATGGTATTTCTGTTTCTCCTTCACAATGGACTCTTCCCATGCCTTGACTTGCTGTCAAATGCACCCTGTATTTTCAGAGACTATATTAGACATCTCAACATGCCCAACCCAGCTGGAATGGCTTCACATGTGGGCCCTTCGGTCCAGTGGGTATCTATCACCTGAGAATTAGCCTATCAAGTGAAGAGAGTCTCATCAACAGACTGGCTACAGGGTGATTAATTTTTTTTCTGTCACAGTAACTCACAAAGACCATCTACTAAGGCATACAGGGGCTATACGACCTGTGACAATGAAGGGGCTACCCCCACTGACAAAACCACAAATCCTAGACCTGAGATATTAAAATAAACATTAACCACAAAGGTAGAAGCTAAAAGAATTTTCTGGATTACCCTCAGTTAACCAGAAAAATCCATTACCCAGAATCTCCTATTCCATTAGCATTCTAGGTGGCCAAGTTTTAACTTATCGTACCTGTATGACTTGAGTTGTCTGTCTGCCACAGCCAAAATCCATCAGTTCATTGCTCCCTCCTCTATTTCGAGTTCCTGTGTGGTAAAGGTGAAATGTCTCCCCCCTAGGAAAAAGCAGTACGTTTAACACTGTCAGTCCAGACAAGCTCTCCTGCCCCTATTCCCTTCGACCCCCCACAACGCCTGATTTGAGGATCATCAAAGATCATTTTACTCCCAAATGGAGTTATAAATCAGTTTCCTTTACAGGGATATTTCCCACAAAATACCCTGTTTTACTGTCAAAGGGTAAAAGGAAGAAAAATGTGAAGACTAATGCATGAGAATCAAAGACATAAGGAGGAGAGCACTATTTTCTCAGTGGAGGCTTGAGTGAAATTCCCCCTAAAAGATCCCAGGGTCTCCGAAAATCGATCCTTTGAAATGTCCCAACTTTTGTTATCATAAGCAGTTTGATAAGCCCACCCAGGACAAAGATACTGGGAATTCATGGCATATGGAGACCATTAATCCAGTCTTTGGCTTTTTAAGTACTCCTATGTACTTTTCAGCTCGTGCCCCCACACTAAATCCAAGCATTTCAAGTATAGTGGGGTTAATTTTCTTAAATGGATTTTAGTCAGCCAACCAGTTAGTCACATTCCTTGGGTCTCTTTTTGACATGATAATAAACTGAACCACTCACTCACTGGCCTTCCATCTGAGAGATTTCAGAATGGACATCATTAGATTCACCCACTGGCTTTAGGAAGCATCTCTCTCCATGCCAAAGTCTGGAGGAGAAACATAATTCAAGGGACGGATGTCTTGGGGGAGGGGGGAGGAATCAGGCTATTCCAATTTCAGAAGATTATGCCAGGGAAGGAGAGAGGGGTTGTTCTCCAATATCTGCAATTCTCGAGGATAATAATAATAAATACTAATAATAAGCTCATATTTCTACAGGACTCTAAGTTTTTCAAACTGCTTTCCTCAGAGCAGCCCCATATAGAAAGGAGGATAAGGATTAGAACTATTTGACAAAGTATAAAATACTCCACTTCCATAGACCCCTCTCAGTCCCATATCTGCAAGGAAGCAAGAGAGAAAGATTTTCTCCACTCTTCTCCAGGGCTAACTTTGGTCTTTATAATACACAACATTCAGTTTCCTTCCTACCCCTTTCCATTTATGTTCTTGTCCCTTTTTCCAAGTTGCTTCACTTGGCATCAGTTCATATTAATCTCCCCATGCTTCTTTGAATTCTTTATTCATCATTTGTTATAGCACAATAACAAACCATTAAACCCATGAATTACAATGTATTAGCCGTTCCTCAAACAACAGTCATGTACTTTGTTTCTAATTCTTTACTTCAGTGAAAAGTACCCAAATACCTTTTCTCATATAAATGGTTATCTAGTCAAATTTCCCTCATTTCACATTTGCGGTTTAGATTTTCTGAATGTGAGTATAAGACTTCACATTTATTCCTTTAAAATTTCAGCTCATTTCATTTGGCCCAGTGTTTTCAAGACTGTCAAGCTCTTTTTTGGAATCCAGGCTGTCATCCAATATATTAGCTATCCCTCCCAGCTTTTTGTCATCTACAAATTTTATGGCATTACCTAAATCATTCCAAAACATCTTCTTATGAAAACCATCATTCTTTCTATTGCATTCTGCTGCCTCTAAGAAAAAAAAGGACCATGTTTAAGAGCAATAGAATTTAGAGCTAGAAAGAATGTCACAGATCATCTACCAGGGATTCTTAACCTTTTACAGGTACTGGACCTCATAGACAGTTTTCTAAAGCCTATGGACCCCTTATTGGAATGGTGTTTTTAAATGCATAAAATAAAATACATTGAATTACAAAGGAAATTAATTATGTTGAAATACAGTAATCAAAATACATATTTTTTTTAAAAAAAAACAAGTTCCCAGGAGTAGCTAGGTGGTGCAGTGAAGCACTGGCCCTGGAGTCAGGAGGATCTGAGTTCAAATACAGCCTCAGACACTTGACACTTACCCCCAATTACCTCACCTTCCCCCTTCCAAAAAAAAAGTTCCCAGCTCCCCCTGGTCTAGTTCAACTCTCTCATTTTACAGATGGAGAAACTGAGGCTTCCAAACAAAATTATTTGTTCAGGGTCACATAGGTACTAAAGAAGACAGCCAGAATTCAGATCAAAGTTTCCTGACTCTAAATCGAATGATTGTTTCCCTATACCATGGAGGGTCTGAGAATCCAGAAGAGTCCCAATGAATCAGAAAGCAGAGCAAGCTAAGAACAAATAGTTTATTCTTTGGCTTCCACAGAGCTCTGTTGCCAGGCCCTCTACTTACACAAAGAAGATTACATAGTTACTCTACCTTATCTGAAAATACAACATAATCCCTAATCCATTGGGGTCCAGCTGATCCCCAAAGTGGACGATGGGGTGAAGTTGACTGCCAGTTCCCCTGGGTTACATAGTTCAGGTGTCAGACTTCCTCTGAACCTAGACATACCTAGATGGTCCTATGGGCAGGTTCTGCACACAGATGTCTAATTAGCTTATATCATTTTTCTAAATGAATTCAGCCAAGCAAATGAAATTAGAAAAAAAAATTAAAGCACGTTGTAAGCAGCACATCCCCCCAGGCCACTGTCTGCAGTGAATTAAACAGAACATATTTCCCAAGACCACAAATCTATTGAAACAGTTTCCCAGTGATAGGCATTGAAGTACATAGTTAAAATCCTAGGGGCTGAAAACACACTTCTGAATCCCAAAGAAAAGTTACAGAAAATGACTAACTCCAGGCTTTGTCATAATGGTTCATTGTCCTGGAGGCTGGAGGGAAATTTGTCAATGCACACCAGATTTTCAGGGGAGAATGGGCATTATATCTGATATTAAGCAACTGACCTGAAATTAATATAGCAGGGGCCCAGTAAGGGAATGGGAGTCAAAGGGAGAGTCTGGAGGAATTTTAGCAAAGCTTCCCCCAAACAAAGAAACTGTTACAGTAAAAGACTGAAAACGTGGCAGGTAATTAATTATTATATAGATATATTTTTTAATTCCTAGAAAGCTCGAAGATGAATGCTTTGGATTTCTTGTATGTGACAACAGGCGGGTTAAAGCCAGATCCAACTGCTCTCAGTAGAGTGGAAAAAAACTAGAACCATGCGGGAAGGGCCCATTTTTGATCACCAAGGTGTTTTGATGTTATAAATTATGTCTGAAATTAGGCATGGCCTGGAAATGTGAGCGATTTTTCTTAATCTGGAAGCTGTAGGCTTCCAGTGTGGCTGTTCGATATTTGTCTGGCCATCCTCCCCCAGCCCCGACCCCACTTCCAGTTTTCTGTCAAGGCAGTTTCTCAGGTTGATACTACCCATCCTTCAAGGCCCAGATCAAATTTTAACTTCTCCACAAAGACTTCCCTGATGACCTTCGTCCGCTGCCAAAAGCCAAAAATGATGTCTCTTTCATCTAATCTCATAGCCCCTTGGACTTGTGCCCCAGTCAAACTGAGACCTGGGAAACACCCTAGCTTGAAAAGGCCAAGGTCTCCCACTACATCCAGGGCCACCTCCAGTCCTCCTGTTCTATATCTGGCCACCAGACCTACATGGCTCCAGAGGAGAAAGTGAGGCTGGTGACTTTGCACAGCCCTCCCTCACTTAAATCCAATTCATTTGCAAGTCATGGCATCACCTCCCAGATGTCACGGTATTCTTCAAGAACAAAGGACAAATAACAACAAAACAACAAAGCAGCCCCTTGGACTACTCTTAAACACAGTTCATATTTATTTGGCCCTTAGGTGGCTCAGTGGAGAGAGCGCTGGCATGGAGTGAGGAAAAGCTGAGGTCAAATCTAGCCTCAGGCACTTAATAGTCTTGTGATCCTGGACGAGTCACTCAGCCTCAATTTGCCTCAGTTTCTTCATCTGTAAAATAGAGATGATAATAGCACCCACCTCCCAGGGTTATTGTAAGGATAAAATGAGATCATATTTATAAAGTACTTTGCAAACTCTAAAATGTTATAGAAATGCTAATTATCATTATTACATTTATTTTAAATGAATTTATCTGAAAATAATTGTAATGATGCCATGAACTTTATTAGACTGTATACTCACCAAAGAAGGACCGTGTCTTATTTATCCTTACATAATCCCCAACATCTAATATAGCATAGAGCAGGTCTTAACCTAGGGTCTGTGAACTTGGATATTTTTATATTTTGATAACTGTATTTCAATATAATTAGCTTCCATTTGCAATTCTTTGTCTTTTATTTTACTCATTTTTAAACATCATTCTGAGAAAGAGTCCATAGCCTTTGCCCTAAAGCACCTCCCCTGCCCCCCAAGGGCATCCCCTGCCCCAAACCCCTCCTCCTCCTCTCCCCACCCCCACCTCCAATACACACACACACACACACACACATATACACACACACACACACACAAACACACACACACACACATACACACACACACACACACACACATACACACACACACACACACACACACACTTTTCTCAAATCCCTTTCTCAACTCTGACTGTCCCCCGTGCCTGGAATGCTCTCCCTCCTCTGCTCCTACTACTGGCCTCTCTGGTTTGCTTGAAGTCCCAACTAAAATCCTACCTTCCATCTGAAGCTTTCTCCAACCTCTCTTAATTCCTGTGCCTTCTTGTTGTCATTTCCCATTTATCTTGCCTATAGTTTGCTTTGTACTCATTTACTAGCAAGTTATCTCCCCATTAGACTGTAAACTCCTTGAGACCAGGGATTGTCTTTTGCCTCTTTTTGTATCCTCTAGCTTGGCACAGTGCCTGACAAAGAGTAGCCACTTAATAAATGTTTACTGATTGATTGAAACTCACCTCCCAGAAAAACTCAACTATCCATTTGCTCTAGGCTCCAGGGACATTCGACAAACTAATCCTTACTGATGAATTTAGACATCATAATAGTTTAAAATATTACCCCCCACACACACACCCTCACCCACCCCACTCCCAAGTGACACATTTGCATTTAACAGTAGAATGTAAGGTCCTTGAGGACCCAACTCCCAGCTTAGTTTTGTCTCCCCAGGGCCAGCAAAGTGCCCAGAACATACACACTGAATCGATGGTTGTCGAAATGGATTAAAAGCAGATTCTATAGGTGTTTGGTCTTGGGGAAGTCACTTAACTTCTCTGATCACCTGTAAAAAGAGAGCATTCTGCCTCTGATCATGCCAATACCTTTTTTAGCAATCTTGACACATTTTGGACTCATGTTGGGCATGTTGTCCATTAAAACACCCAGGTCTTTTTCTCCCCCACACTCACCTTGTCCAGCCACATATCTCCCCTATCCTGGACTTGTGCAAGTGATTAAAAAAAAAAACTTTATGTAGGACTTTGCATTATTTCTCTTAAATTTCATCTAATTAGACTCAGCCCACCATCCTCACCTGTGGAGAAACTCTTAGATGCTGATTTTGTTCACCAACATTAATAAATGCTTCTCCCTTCTCTCTCTCTTCTTAACTTGTGTGACTTCAGACTGTGTTCCTCTATTTCCTCATCTGTAAAATCAAAGAATAAAGTTAGATGATCTCTAAAGTCCCTTCCAGTACTAAATAGGATTCTACAAACATGAGTCTGGTTAATTCTAGGGTCTCTTTGAGCTCTCTGAGCTCTGTTCCTTTGGAACCTATGGCAGTGACAGATTCCAAAGTCATGACTCTATATGCTGGGAAGCCAGCTGGAGAGAAAATTTGGGGCCAGGGTACAAGAATTTGCAAGCACCCTAAAGTAATCGGTCAGCATACAAAGTTGGTCTAATGCTTCCCTGCTCCTTTCAAAGCCTCCCCTTGGCTAGAAACAAATGTTCCACTTCAGTCCTCAAACAAACCTGGAGAAGTCCCAGTCTCAAGAGCAGAGCTCCTTGTAAAATATTTTCTGTCTTTCTGTCATAATATGGCCATACGCTGCTAACTAATAAACATAACCTCCACTTCCCAGGCCAGTCCAAGGAGCACCAGTTTTTGTTTTGTTTTGTTTAAGAGCATGCAGTAAACACAGGGGTTGAGGTAGTAGAGAGATGGCTGGGCCCTAAAGATGTCCATCCAGGTGAAGGAGCCTGGTCATCTGTCTTTATGCTGCCGGGGGCGGGAGAACTTTCATAATCAATGAAGGAGGCAGTATGGTGTGATAATAATAATAATAATCCTTAAAAACCCTCACATTCCTATAGCATCTCAAGGCTTTTCAAGACACTTTTTACACAATGACCCTGTGAGGTGAATGCTTTGGGTATGTGTGTACGCTTTTTAATGATAAGGAACTGAGTCTTAGGCAAGTAAAGTAACTTGCTGAAGGTCATGGAGCCAGTTCATGACAAACAGTCTAATGCTCTTTCCAAAAGCACAGGGCAGTATTAACAGGTTATACTTATCAACGACAATCTCGTATTTATTCAGAAGCTTGGTGTGGTAGATAGAGAGAGTAGGCCTCATAGTCAGCAGGAGCTTGATTCGGATATGGCCTCTGGTGTGACCTCACAAGTCACAGTGCACCCTCCCACCCTATAGCCAGCCAGGCAACCCTCTGAGATTCCTAAGTTACAAAATAGCTGCTGAGTTTCATTGGTGGAGTGAATTCTAAAGAAGAGTTGTCTATGCTAATACAATCACATGTCCAAAAAGAAACGTGTATTTATTTATATGTCACTCAACAAGTCCAAATAGGCACCTAGGTGGCACAGCGGGAAGACTCATCTTCATGAGTTTAAATCCAGTCTCAGACACGTACTAGCTGAGTGACCTTGGGCAAGTCATTCAACCCTGTTTGCCTCAGTTTCCTCATCTGTCAAATGAGCTGGAGGAGGAAATGGCAAGCCACTCCAGTCTCTTTGCCAAGAAAACCCCAAATGGGGAAAGACAAGTCAATCGGTCAACAAGCATTTATTAAGCACTTACCACATGCCAAGCAGCTAGATAGCTCAGTGGATAGAGCACTGGCCCTGGAATCAGGCAGATCTGAGTTCATATCTGGCCTCAGAAAAATCACTTCCGTTTGTCCTTGACCCATTGAAGAAGGAAATGGCAAACCACTCCAGTATCTTTGCCAAGAAAATTCAATGGACATTATGGTCCATGGGGTCACAAAGAGTTGGACACAACTGAAGACCAACAACAAGATGTGCCAAGCACTAGTGATACAAAGAAAGGTGAAAAGTTCCTGCTCCTGAATCCATATTTCTAGGCTTGGCCCCTCTCCTGAGCTCCAGACCTGCACCTCTGCCTCTACGTGGATGTCTTTCTGATTGGCTCTTCAAAGTTGACATTACCAAGATTTAGCTTATTCTTTTCCCCTAAACCCCGCCAGTTGCTCCACCATTCATCTTGTCTTCCATGTCCACGATCTTGGAATCATCTCAGACTCCTCCCACTACTTCGTTTCTTGTATCTAAGCTGCCACAAATTCCTGCAGATTTTACCTCCGTAATATAGCCTTTAGACTGTCTATTTTCAGTCGCCACTCCAGTAAAGACCCTCTGTTACCCTCCAGGTAGACAATTATAACATCCTCTAATGGGTCTCCCAGCCCTCACCCTGCTCTCTGACTACCTCCCCAGCCAAATCGTTCCTTTGCTTTGCTGTCAAAATAATTTTTCTTTCCCATAGATTTATTACTATTATTCCTCTGCTCAAAAATCTCTAATGGTTTCCTAGCACCTACTGGATAAAGTTCTCACTCTTAACGGTCAATGCCCCTTGCGAATAGGCTGGAGAAGGAAATGGCAGACCGCTCCATTATCTTTCCCAAGAAACCCCCAAATGGGGTCCCAAAGAGTCAGACACAATTGAACAATGACAATATGGAATCCCTCTATTTCCATGCATTCTATATTCCATTGAAAATGAATTATTCTCTGCATCTCAAACACACCCTGAATTTTCCCACTTCTGCTCTTTTGCTCCTGCCATTCTCTAGGCCTAAGAGCTTCCCTCTCTATGAAGCCTTCCTTGAATTCCCCCCTGACAGCAGCACCATCCTTATTAGGTCTCACTCTAATGTACCTAATATACCTAATAATTTTGTGTGGTGTTGTTACTTACGTTGGTTATCTTCAAGCTAGACTGAAAGCTAGATGAAACCAAGGACTGTTTCTTACCTACTTCTTTTTGCTGCAATACAATAAATAAAAGTTTGATGAATCAAGAACCACCCCCCTAATTTTCTACATACAATTATATTCCAAAAGTATTAAAACTATTTTTTTCAATTCTTGTTTGATACCCAGTTCAATTCGATTCAATAAGTATTTATTAAGCAGTGACTTTGTGCCAGGTACAATGTAAGGGGTAGAGCTCTTTATGAAGGAGGCTGAATTATTAAGGAGAGAGAAATTTCTCTCTCATGTTAATAGCCAATTATTAAAATTGGGGAGACCCAAGCTTTTTTTAGCCTGTGCTATTTCCTTGTCCAAAGCCCAGTTTCCCAAAGACAGGGTTGATGGAGTACAGGATTAATATTCTCCTTACTGGGGGTATTACTACTCCACCCAACTAGAACAGACTTCTAAACTAAAATGAATTCCTGCACATTTTCTTCCACTCAAGCTGATTTGGGCAGAGGTAGATCCTCTGTCTAGGTTGCCCAAGCCTGTGGGTGGTCTGGGTGCAGATGTAGTCACTTTGTCCAAGAGTGACAGGATGTCATTCTCCCAGCCCCTCATTAGAACAAGTCCATGAACCATTAATTGTTAACCAATCAGAGTTGATTTCCACTCTCTGGAACACCCACTTTTCCAAGGGCATATAAGCCCTCAGCGGGCTGACATGATTGTCATTGGTCCAAGAGAGAGACAGCCAAATGAGCACTTCTTTTATTAATAAAATGCTAGCTTTATTAATAAAATGATTAATTACCCAGAAACTACATCTCTCAAACTTTTTAAAGGTCACAAGAATGAGGAAGTTGATGTAATGAAGCAGTTTTATATTTCAAATTAGAGGAATAAGACCTGGGATTCGGAAGGCTTGGGTTCTAGTCCAAGATCTTCTACCGTACTATCTCTGTCTATGTAATCATAGTCAAGTTTCCTTATCTGACAGCTAGGAAGCACACGCTGAACCTGGAACCAGGACAACCTGAGTTCAAATTCTGCCTCTGACTTTTACTAGTCATATGACCCCGGGTAAGTTCCTTGAGGGTAGAAATTGTCTTGTTTGCTTAGCAAAAAGTATTTTATTAAGGACTTACTATATTCCAGGCACTATATTTGTATCCCTAGGGCTTATCACAATGCTTGGAACACGATAATCATTTAACAAATGCTTCGTCTATTAATCTATCATATCTATCTATTCTATCTATCCATCCAACCATCTACCTATCCATATACCTATCTATCCATCTATTTATTTATCTATCCACTCATCTATCAATCTATCCATCTATTTATCTATCTATCCATCTATTTACCCATCTATCTATATATTCATCCAGTTATCCATCCTTCTATCTATCCATCTATCTGTCTCTCAATCCAAATTTTATGACCTAGAAATAAAGCTAAAAAGCATCTTAAAATTCATCTATTCTAACCTCATTTTACACTTGAGGAAACTAAGGCACAAAGAAGTTAAATGACTTCCCCAAAATCACAAAGCTAAGTGCCAGAGCCAAGGCTCAAACCCAGATGTGCTGACTCTAAATCCTGTACTCTTTAACCCAACACCATGCTATGTGTTCCCCAAATGTTGATGCTGGAGACAGAGCACTGGCCCTGGAGTCAAGAAGACCTGAGTTCAAATTCGACCTCAGACACTCATTAGCTGTGTGACCTTGGGCAAGTCACTTAATCTGTTTCCTCAACTGTAAGATGATCACTGTAATAGCACCTACTTACCAGAGTTGCTGTCAAGATCAACTGAGGTAATATTTATAAAGCATTTAATATATGCTTGGCACATAGTAGGCCCTATATAAATGCTAGACAGTATTATTATCATTATATGTTTATTGAATGGGTATTTGAGGTAAGCAGCACAGCTACAGGGTTAGAACACAGAGGGACTGTTGCAAAATAACTTCCCTGCACAGGTCACATACCATCAATGTCTGGGACACTCGGCTGGCAGCTGCAGTCCTCAGTTTCTCTCCAATGTGATCTCTCTCCGTTTTGACAGACGAATTAACCAAGCAAAACGGGAGTCCCTCAGGTTATTTGAGTGCCCCTGGCTACGTTCCTTCCTGAAGGGCTGGTGAAAGTAAACAACATTATTATAGATTTGGGCCATGGCCTGGCATCTGTAAGTAGAATTTCTGCCTATGCCATATGTTCGCACTGAACTGGAACAGGGACATGGACGCAGGGAAATTGTTTAAAGAGCTCCTTCAACCTCAGTTCTTCCAGTCCAAATGTCAGTGAATGGGATTTTCTTTGCTAACAACAAAGGGGGTTTTGTTTGTCTAACGCAATAATACACAAATTGGTGTGCTAGCTAGCAATTTTTTTCCTCATAATTATTATTATTTGAATGTCAGTCCCACACCAGGAATGGGATATTGCAGGACCAATTCACAGAAGACTATAACCTTCCCCCTGGTAGCCCTGTGCCAAATCCACATGAGAATGGGAGGCAAAAATACCAAGGCCCCCATTCCCCAAAATATGCAATAGAAGCAGATGCCCAAGAAATATTTAATTAAACTCCAAAAAAAGAAGGTGAGCACAACTGTTAGAAATTAAATCCTCACTCACAGAACAAGTCTGTTAGTCATTCTCTGACACTGCTATAATTTCTCCCTGAGACAGGTTAACTACATGTCAAGAAATGTTTCCGACCCAGACAGCACGTACCTACCAGTTTGAGGTGGTGTTTTCATTTCTCACGTGCCGAAGATCAGACTTCCAGTTGCAGGGCCCATGAGCGAGCTAGATTCAAGTCAGAAAAATGAGGGTGTCTCCTCAGATGGTGAAGGTACCCAAAGAAAGAAAGACCAGCAGACAGAAAAGAGTGAGGAGAACATGGCTACTCTGTGCAATCTCTGCATTCTTAAAGTCATCCTTTATTAGCCAAATACCTACAGAAATACACAAATCACTTAAACCTCTGTGCCTCGGTTTACCTTCTCTGCTAAATGAGGCTAACGATGCTTATAATACTTCATCTCGCAGCATTGTTGAGAAAAGAGCTTCGTAAACCTTCTAAGCCCTATATAAATCTGAGCTATGTGTATTATTGTTGTTGGAAGCAGCCTCACCCTGCTCACCTCATCACGCCACATCCACTTCAAGGAGCCCTCTTTGAAAAAAAAAACTCTTAAATTCCAATGCTTTGCTATTTAAAGAACTAACTACTGTAAAGGAATGGATTTCTCTCTGTTCTCAAATTATCATGGATGTACTTTTCTGTTTGCATGTTGTATTATGTGCCCTCCATCCCCCAAATAGAATGTAAGTTCTTTGAGAGCAGAGGCCGTTTCTGGTTTTGTTTTTATCTCTGTCTCTGTATGTATAGCAAAGAGCCCCATGATAAAAGTTTCTTGGACTATATTGAATTAGATTCCTAAATATCTAGGATAGAAGGATCCTCAGAGATCACCTGGGCCAAGTCCCCCAGTCTACAAAAAGGGAAACTGAGAGCCAGGGCTATTTGTACAATGTCACATCGGCCAGTCTAAGACGCCAACTGAAGTCTCATTCTCATTTGAAGGTTCTAATGCCACAGCACGACCTGCAGAGGAGTAAATAGCTCGCAGTGGAAAGCGTAGGGGTCTTTTCACCTCTCTGGGCCTCATAAAGCTAGCAGGGCTTTGGCCTACATGATTTGTGAGACCCCTTCCAACTCTGCTTTTTTCTGCCATGTTAGGGACTTTAGCTTGGACATTGTGAGATTTCTATCCCTTTAAACACTGGCCAAGCCTTGACCCGGACTTCACAAACCTTCCTTCATAGCTTGCTACTTATTAAGTGCAGCTGGTGGTCTGAGGGAACTAGCCCACGCAGAGGGCCACTAGTTAACTTTTTTATAAATAGCAAGATCAACAGGGGTGTGGGGTGTTCAGCTCTCGGTTTCTTCAAAATAAAAGGCATTTGGGGCCTGAAATCCTCGGTTTTTCAATGGACGCCGGAATTTAATTTCAGATAGTGTTACTCCACGTTGTGTAAGGGATTGGCCTTGGCGCTACCCGGGCACAAAACCCTCTTTATTAGTCACACACCAAGAAGCCTAAAGTCTTTTTTTTCCGTCTCTGAAAATGACATTTCGTCAGCGTGTTCTTTTCCTCAAACTCCCCCTACCACCACCCCTTTTTTAATCACCTGAACACTGAGCTTCAAACCACAGCCGGCTAGGCCCCGTGTGAAGTGGGGAGAGTTATTTGGGCCCCGGCTTCTCCCCCAAACTGAAGCTCCAGTGTGCCTCCAACAGCTCGCACTTAAAGGAAGGCAGCTGCTCCAGCTCAGGTTTCATCCAGCCACCAATTTCCTTTTCCCCCTGACAAACGGGCCTCAGAAAACGCACAGGCCAGAAATTCTCCACGTTTAGCGAAACATTTCCTCTTTCCCGGCCTCCCTTCCATTAACATTATTACTCCGCTCCTGGGAAAAGTGGACTTTTCTTTCCAGAGGCAGAAGTGTTATTTCTCTCTTGGTTTCACTCTTTATTTGACTTTTGAGTGGTGGGAGGGAACTGTGGGGGTGTCTCTGAGGAGGGGGTGAGGGGCCCGGAGGCAGAATGATAGAAGTGTGGGGTGAAGAGAGTTAGGGCCTTTCTTTCTTTGGTAAAGATCCTTCACACTGGCCACTTTTCCAGTCTGAATTGTCAGCTGAGAGAAAAAAGAAGAAAAAACACCCAGATCTGCAGAAACTTGCTGCCAGGCCTCATTCTATGGGTGTAGTTTCCCCCAGAGCTTAGCCTTCTGGACCCCTGGCATGGTTATGTTCACCTTCAAGGCAGTTTTCCTACTTGGGGCCTAAATTATTAAACTTGCTTGACAAAATGCAGTATATTGATTTTCTTTTTTTTTTCTCCTCGGTTACATTTCTGCAGCCTCAGAGACAACTTTGTGCTGGACCCTACTTCTTCAGTGCATTAGAAGAGAAAGGGCTGGGTATCAAAAGGGTTAGATCTCATTGTCCTAAGATTCACCAATGACTAGACTAGCTAACTAAGTGACCCCTGGCAACTCATAAGCCATTTCTGTACTTGAATGTCCTCCTTTTAAAAATGAAGGGGCTGGGGCAGCCCTAGGTGGCTCAGGGAGTAGAGCACTGGCCCTGGAGTCAGGAGGACCTGAGTTCAAATCCAGCTTCAGACACTTGACACACTTTCTAGCTGTGTGACCTTGGGCAAGTCACTTACACCAATTGCCCTGCCTTCCTCCCCCGCAAAAAAAAAAAAAAAAGGAAAAAAAAGAATTTTAAAATGAAGGGGCTTGGAGCGAGGTTCTCCAGAGTCCCTTCCGGCTGTGATGTTCTATGTCCTGAGCCCCACTCCCCACCCCTGCTCCCACCAGCTCAGATATTCTACATTCTAAGGTCCTTCCCACCTCTGACATTAGGTGTTCTAAGGCGCCTCCCAGCTCTGACATTCTGTGTCCTAAGGCCCCTCCCATTTCTGACATTCTGTGTTCTAAGGTCCTCCCAGCTCTGATATTCTATGTTCTAAGGTTCCTACCAGCTCTGAATTCAGTATTCTGAGGTCCCTTCTAGGTCTGACATTAAAAAGCACTGACTCTGGAGTCAGGGGATCTCGTTCAAATCTCACCTTTGACGCCTGCTACCTATGACCTTGGGTAATCTATTTAATATCTCTGGGTCTCAGTTTTTTAATATGTAAAATGAAGCAGTTAAAATAGATGGCCTCTGAGGCCTCTGATCCTCTGTTCTATAAGCCAGGCCCCTTGCAATTATGACAGTCTATATTTCTAATGCCCTTCTGGTGCTGATATTCTAAGAGCCCTACCATCCTTGACATTCCACATTCTAAGGCTCTTTCTAGATCTGACATTCAATATTCTAAAGCCCCTTCCAGCTCTAATATGTCTTCTTATGGCCCTTCCAGCTCCAACACATCCACCCAGCGTTTAAAATTTGTTTTTCTAAGAAGAGGAATGAAACAAGCATTTCGTAATGCTTTCTGTGTGCCAAGCACTGTGCTAATAGCACTTACCAAACATGATATCACTCGATCCTTACAACAGCCTTGGGAGGTATTATTAATACTGCTATTTTAAAGTGGAGGAAACTGAGGCACCAAGAAGTTAAGATACTTGGCCAAAGACATACAGCTAGTGAGTATCTGGGACTGGCTTTAAATTCTGGAGGAGGGGGAGGAGTGACCAGAGTGGGGAAGGTCTTAAGTGGTTTCCTGTTCGAGTCTAAGCAGGAAGAAAGCAACCATCTTAAACAAGTTTCTCTTTAAATGGGTAAGTATCTGAGTGTATTTTAGAGCTTATAGAAATCCTTATTTTCTACAACAGAAAATGTGTCCAAGGAAATTTGCCTTTGGAAAAGGTGAAGTGGGACAGAAAGAAATGCCACACATCCAAAGTACTGGAGCATGGTGGCAGCAAGCCCAAACTGAGCCCCCTTTATTAATAAATCTAAAGCAATAATATTAAATTTCATATAAGTTCTATAGCACTTCTTATTCCCCAGAGCCTCAAAGCACTTTTATACTATGTCCACGTGGCCCGATGCCAGGCCAGGCTGCCTATTAGTTTGGGCACTTCCACTGCTACCACCCAAAGACCAGGCCGGGGTGGGGGGAACAAGAGTGAGGGATAAGACTCATTCCTGGACCAAAATCTGAAGCCTTGGGCATTGGTCTCCTGCCTCTCCTGTAACCTTCATAGGTCATCACTGCATTTTAGCCAGTTGTTAAGGACAGAGGAACCTGTAGTATTTTACAAATGATAGAATACAGAATAAACAAATATAGAATAAATGAATAATAGAAAATGTTCTAAATATTCAATAAAATTATTTTTTTTTAAAAAGTTACCTTTCACATTGCTCTCAGATATGCTGAGTCTCTTATGGAACTATAGCAGGCCCAAGTCTGTCCCAGACCACAGGATCTTAGAGGAAGAATTCACCACTGCATGTACTGGACCGCCTAGAGTGCGTCATTTGGAAGTCAGTGGAGCGGAGAGACTGGCTTTTGCCTCTGTTTGTATCCCCGGTGCTTAGCACAATGCCTAACACACAGTAAGTGCTTAATAAATATTTATATCATCATAGTTGCATTTATACATTTGCACACATTGTTTCATTTGATCCTTACAACAACACTAGGAGGTAGGTGGTATTTTTATCCCCATTTTACGGATGAGAAAACTGAGGCAGAGAGAGGTTGCACAGGCGAGTTAAATGTGGGGGGCTAGATTTGAACTCAGGACTTCTTGACTCCGGGTCCAGCCTTCTATCTACTTGCGCCACCTAGTTGCTTCAAAATCCTGGATTTGGAGTCCATGATTCTAGAATTCATTCAGTCAGCTAATAAGCATTGGCAATGTTCCAGGTGAGTACTAAAGGCTGAAACAATTCCTTTCCTCAAGGAGCTTACACCCTTGGCTCAGAGTGAATGTAAATAGTAACTGTTACTGTTTTTGGCCAGCAAACCTGCGGGTCTTCCCCTCCCAGTTTGATTTTTTTTTTTTTTATTAAAGGGGTCATCCCTTGACTCACTTCCTAAATGGGCCTATTCACTGAATGGGTGTTGCCTCATTCAAAATGAGAACCTGAAAAGACCTTAGCTTAAAAAGACCAAGGCCTCCCACTACATCTGGGGCCATCACCAGTCATCCTGGTCTGTGTCCTGCCACTGGACACAGATGGCTCCAGAGGAGAAAGTGAAGCTGGTGACTTTGCACAGCCCTCCCTCACTTAAATTCAATTCACTTGCAAGTCATAGCAACATCTCCTTGATGTCATGGTCCTCTTCGAGAACAAAGGACAAACAACACAAAATATGAGGGAGATGTAAATATGTAATATTTAAATATGTAAATAACACAGGGTAGTTGAGCAGCCGGGAGAACCAGGAAAGGCCTGAGGAGATATTTGAGCTGAGTTTTGGAGAAAGCCCAGAAAGCTGGGAAAATGAAAAGGTAGAAGTAAAAGGGCAGAATATTCCAGCTATGATAGACAGATAGCACCAAGAACAGAGAAGGTTGATGGAGCATTGTGTGCTAGGAACAAGCAGGCCAGTGTGCTAGACTGCAGAATGTGTGTGGAAAGGAGGTAATATAAGAAGGCTAGAAAGATTAGGAATGGACCAAGTTAAGACAAGTTATAAATGCCAGGCAGAGGGGTTTACATTGGAGCCTCTGGAGCTCATTGAGCCAGAGTGGTGACATAGTCAGATCTACACTTTAGGGGAAAAAAAATACCTTCTGCTCAGGCAAGAAAGTCACTTACCCTCTGCCAGCCTCAGTTTTCATATCTGTAAAAAGGGATAATAACAGTACCTGGCAGCTAGGTGGAGCAGTATGGGATAGAGTACCAGGCCTGGAGTCAAGAAGACTCATCTTCCTGAACTCAAATCTGTCCTCAGACAGCTGTATGACCTGGGAAAGTCCCTTAACCCTGTTTGCCTCAGTTCCTCATCTGTCAAATGAGCTGGAGAAGGAAATGGTGAACTACTCTAGTATCTTTGCCAAGAAAACCCCAAATGGGGTCACAAAGAGCCGGACAAAACTTAAAATGAATGAACAACAGCACCTACCTCCCAGCATTGTCATCAGGAGCAAATGAGACAATATTTGCCCACCTTAAAGTACTATACAAATACTATTATGATAATGACAAATCATTAGCATACCATATCATGTCATATCGTATCTGCTAAGTGGAGGGTACACTGGCATGGTGAGAGACTTGAGGCTGGGAGAACCAGCTCAAAGGCAGTTAAGTAGTCCAAATAAGAAATGATGTGTGTCTGAACTGTTGTCGTGGCTATGTGAGTAAAGAGGATACGTATGAAACCATAGCTGTTGTGAAGGGGAAAAAGACAAGATTTGGGCATGGATTGGCTTTATGGGGTGCATGAAAATGCAGAGTTAAAGAAGGCACCAAAGTTTGTAAGGGTAGGTCCCTAGAAGGGTGGTGTCACTCTGGTCAATAATAACAAATTTCAACATTGCTACTTATGCTATGTGACATGGAGAAAGTCATTTCATTTCATTGGGCTTGAGTTGCATCGATAAAATCAGTATGTTGGATTAGATGACAGATAAGATTCCTTCTAGTTCTAAAGCATATGATTCTAGACAGTTCCAGACACATGACTCTACCTCCTTATACTCCTGGACAAACAAGTTAAAAAAAAACTCATTTGCTTATTGATAACAGGCAACACTCTTCTACTCAGAAAAAAAAATGCCAAACCAACCAGTCAAATTAAAGGAGAAGAATAATACTCACAGGTCTCCATAGATAGAATGTAAACTCCTTGAGGGCAAGCCTAATTTAATTTTTGTTTTTATATCTCCAGCACCTAGTAGAGTGCCTAATACAAAGTAGGAATTTAATTAATGCTTATTTCTTGACTTATTGAAAGTTAACAGCTGGGATAAGTATACAGATGGCTATAGTCCACCAAATCTGTGACCTTCCTCCAATTGTATAGATGTCAACCTATCTCCACCTTCTCAACCTTTGCTTCTTGTCTATTACCTCCCAGAAATTGTCCAAAGAATATCTACCCAATGTGCTAAACATTGGTATGGCCCTTGAGCTATCCAGCTATTCTTCTCTCCCAACAGGACCATACGTAACCAAAGCTTAAGCGGTCCCACTCACAGAGACTGTGCATTCTTACTGTTCCTTTAAGAAACAGAGAATCAAATGGTTTGTGAGATGGTTTGACTGTCATTCTTTGAAGAATTTTATGAGACCGAGGCTAAAAGTTTAACTGTCATACCATCCATGGGGAATCTGTGAGAGGATTATGAAACTTAGCAGTCAATCTTATAAAAGACTGAAACTGAGAAGTTAACTGTTCTTTTTGAGGGAGTGTGGAGACACTCCCTTGAAGAGAAAAGATTCTGAGAAGAATTTGTGAGTCTTTGCCCATTGCACTGTGAGACTTTTAAACTGTGGCTCCAGAACCCGCGGAGAAGTCATCCATTGCCGCTAACGGGGAGAGACGGCTTTGGCTATTTTTGTTCATGCCTCTGATACATTGTCAAAATATTTAAATATGTTTTTGTATTGTTTGTTACACTGTTCATATATTATGTAGACATTAACAAGGATGTTTATCTAAGTCTATGAGGCCAAATGGTTTAATACTAAATTAATTAATTGGTTAAATAAAATAATAAAATAGATGGTGAAATTTTAGTAATCTGTGATGAAATATGAGAAGACATCCTTGGATTGCCTTTCAAACCAGTTTGAGAGAATTCATAAGGTAACAAGTCAAGTGGAAAGCAGAGGGATTGTGGTTTGGTGTGTTTGTTTCTGAGAGGACCTAAAATGCATTCCTCTCACCCAGCGGAACACACCCACATCCTTGTGCTTGGGAGAGCTATATACTTGTTAGCAAAGAGCCTGGCTCCACATGGTAACATTTTATTCCTAAACCTGCTACATGTGATTTCTTGTCCACGAGATCTCTCTTTGTGGGGGTTCAGTCATCACCTTCTGCCTGCTATGATACATTTCCTGGATTACCCATTTGATTCTACTTATTGCATGTGTTGTCGGTGATAATATACCCCAGCCTACCCTACACAGACCTACCATAGGTTTCTTCATCGGTTCCTTTTAGTTTTGATTCTTTAGAGATTGGGCTATTTTGTGAGTCATATAAAAGACAAAAATGGTAAGAGCAACTGAACCAGACCGAGTGTATATAGATACACACACACACACACACACCTATACACATAATGCATGCTAGAGGCGACATCATCCATAGCTTTTATTGAGTACCTCCTATGGACCCAGAACCTGCTAGGTCCTAGAAATACAAATACAAAGATTGCAAAGGTTCTTCTTATTCACAGGGAGCTTATATTCAAACAGGTTAGTTTAGTAGGAAGGCCACTAGAAGTTGGGGGTGGGCAGGGATAATCAGGAAAGGTTTCACATAGAAGGTGGTGCTTGAAAGGTGTGTCTTAAAAGAAGGGAGGGACTTGATGGAGCACGAATGAGGATGGAGTACATTTCAGACACAGGTCATAGGGTACTGTCAGGTCAAGGGCATTGAGATGAATCATTGTGTGGGAGGAACATAGAAAAGGTTAGTTGGGCCATCTCGGCAAGTACAGGAAAGGAAATAGTGCCTAATGAGGCTGGAAAGACAGATTGGGGTGAGGACTTAAAGTGCTCAAAACAAGAGTTTAAATTTTATCCTTGAAAAAATAAGAAGCATTGGAGTTCATTGAATTGGGGATTAATATGGGCAAATGAGCATGCAGGAAACGTGTCAAAATACCCAAAAGAGGTTGAAAAAAATGAAAACTAGGGGAAATCCCAGAAGGCATTATTACCCTCTGAAAACATCATGGAGAGGACACCAATAATCATCAACTTATTTTTCTTTCCTATCAAATTCTTATGAGAAGTCCAGATAATTCAGGGGAAAACTTGCTTTTGCCTAAATGGAACATGCAATAGGAGGTAGGCTTAAAAAAAAGACATCTGATACCCTGAAAATAATTATACAACCATGCCAACTTTTCAAGTCTTAGAACGTATGACTTGCAAAGCATAGTAGGTATTTAATGTTTATTGACTGGCTGAGAACATCAGAGATAAGAAGGCCCTTAGAACACAGAATATCAGAGCTGGGAGGGCCTTTTGAACATATAATGTCAGAGCCAAAAGGCACCTCATAATGTAGAATGTCAGAGCTGGAAAGGGCCTTAAAACATTGAATATCTGAGCTAGAAGGGATCCTTAGAAAACCAAATGTCAGAGCTAGGAGGATCCTCAGATATTATCTAGAATCCCCCACACACCCTACTAAAGAAATGACTGACTTGAAACTCAGAGCTGGGAAACAACAGGCCTAGAGTGAGTTAGTAGCAGAGGAAAGGCCTTGGCTCCAGGTCTCATAGGTTAAGCCTCCTTCTGCTGCACCTGTCTAGGTGAACATGCTGCTTTGCCAGAAGAACAAGGCCTGTTCATTAGACATCATGGGGCCTTTAACTTCAGCCTGTCACTCTGAGGCCTCAACACCTGGAAAACTAGCCTGATTTTAGAAGCTGAGCTGAATGGACACCCTTCTCTCTGTGTAACAAATAAATGCAGTTCTCCAAGAACAAAGGGAAAGGTATCCCAAGAGATTCCCTCCCTTTGCCTGAGTAGAGCTGAAGGTGAAAGTAGAGGGCCCCTTTGGTCAGGCAGCTTCCTGGGAACACTGGGCCAGGCAGCAATAGACAGGCATGGTAACCTCAGGCTTCTGTTAAAATGCTTTGGCTGACATTCTCCAGAGCCAATTCCCCATTCCCCCTGGGGATCAACAAGAGCTCTGGTAATATCCAGGTCTATTATTAATAATACAATAATAACTTACATTACAGCACACCCTTCCTCCCCAAGGAGGGGCTACAGAACACAGCAAGCTGTAACTCAACCTGGGCACAGGGACCACATACGTCCATGGCAGCTGGTTAATGGGGCACAGTGTGGCTGCCCAGAGGAGAAGGGAGGAAGGGGATCTGGTAAACGGCATTAATGGCTCTGTTGGGTATTGTTTGGAGAGGGAGGCAATGGTCTGTTCCCTCTCTAATGGGGTAAGGAGAATTAGACAGGTGTATCTGCTTTAAAAGAATGCATAAGAATTTAATTTCTCCCCATTCCCAAGCCTCCCAGGATCATACTTAGCCTAATGGGGTCTTTGGAAACCAGGACCCAACCTAAATGCAACTAGGAAACTGGCTAACCTTGACTTTACTGTCCTGGAAATCCCCTTTTCCACTAGGTGGCTGATCCCTTGCATTGCCCCAGCTCACCCCTAACTAGGCCTAACCTCCTAAATCTCTCTAATAAAGTGCTGCAAGAATTTGCCTCTGTCTGGGGTTGGGGGGGGGGGTCCATTTTTTCATCGACTTGTATGAAGGCATGTTTGTTAAGTTTCAATTGACACAAAATTGGGAGGGATAGCTAATACATTAGGTGATTAAAGTCTCTTAACTCTCAAATGCTCAAAAGGATTGATGGTTTCATTAATCTGAGAGTTTCCTCCAGGAATGCAGATGGTGTTCCAGGCCTCATAGATTAGCACCCTCTTTGCTACACCTGTCTGGGTGAACATGCAGCTTTGTCAGAAGAATAGGACCTGTTCATTAGACATCGTGGGATCTTTAACTCTAACCCAGAGGTAGGGAACCTATGGCCTCGAGATCACATGCGGTCCTCTAGATCCTCAAGCGTGACCCTTTGACTGAATCCAAGCTTCATAGAACAAATCCCCTAATAAAAGAATTTGTTCTGTAAAACTTGAACTCAATCAAAAGGCCTCACCCAAGGACCTAGAAGGTTACATGTGGCCTTGAGGCTACCAGTTCCTCACCCTTGCTCTAGCCTATCACTCTGGGCCCATCCATGGCAACACCCTCTGCTACTTTTGCCCAGGTCATCCCATAGGTTTGCTACAAGGAGACCACCCAACATCCTGGAGACTTCACACTTTCCGTGGATGTGCTGGAAGATGCTTAGGTTGTCCACTTGTCATTCCTTAGGGTCACCCCCTCTTCTTTTCTCCTCAAACATTTCCCTGATGGCAACTCTTATTCCTATTTCTCTTCCAAGTTCTTCATTGGTTAAGTGTTGTAGCCAGCTTATACTCTCCATGCTCTTCTCCATTGCTCTTCTCTGCGTAATACTGCTTTTCATTCTGTGAGCCAGTGAAAACCGCAGGTCCCAGTCCAGCTCGTGATGAACACATGCTAAGACTTGACCAATCCAGAGGGCAGGCATCGCCCCATTCACATGTTCGTTAGAATTAAGCTTCCCACCCCTCTTCCTTCTTTCCATTGGCCCACCACAATCCACTGCTTCACCGCATTGTAGCGTCCTATTGTTGCCATATCATTTTTGTCTAAAGATTTGATGTAAGCGTGAGCCCTGACTGGCTCTGGGCCTTCATCCAGAGCATATATCCCACTGCACGTCTGAACCACCACCTATGTGCTGCCCACGGCACTATGGGACATGGGGACTCCCATTAGCATCTCTGTTCTTCTCAGCTCTCTCTGAGTAGCAATAAATATTTGTATCTCATTATCCTCAAGTGGCATTGTTGCTGTTAACCAGAGCATATCCAACAGTTCAAAATCATGCTAAAGAATTTGTATTGGCATTGAAAGGAGAGGCCCTTGTTTTGTAGGAGAATCTTAGGATCAGTTTAATCAAGGCAATTCAGACAGCTCTCCTCTTCCTTTTTCATTCTACACACAAATTATTTGTCCAAGACAAAATTACAGGTTGTCCATTTAACTACATGTTATAATCTGGGCAACAAATATTCTTCATCCATTTGGTTTTCCTTGTGTGGATAGTCAAACCAAACTCTTGAATAATTACAAATGTCTTCCAGGAGTTTCTGTAGTGTTCCAGGCTTGATGAAACCAGCATGATGTCATCTGCCAAGGGGACAAGAAAAATATCTCAGGGTTGGAATTATGTAATTAGTTTAATTAGATGAAATTTCAATCCTTCAAAGATCTTTGTTGATGTGAATGAGCCATCCTCTGATTCAGATAGTGACCCTTCTTAAAAGTGTACAAAATTTTCAGTGGCCCTTTTTTCCTTTTATTGAAAAGGTGGGAATCTGTGTGGGAACCCTATGGTTGTGGAATGTTGTATACTCTTTGTTACAAAGGAAGATTCATTGGGGAGGAAAAGAAAGTGGGTATGTCCAAAAATAACTGTGAGGTAAAAATAAATGGCACAGAAAGGGAGGGAGGGAGAGAGGGAGAGGGAAAGGGAGAGAGAGAGAGAGAGAGAGAGAGAGAGAGAGAGAGAGTTGCTGTGGCCTAAATATTTATCATCTCCTGACCAAACTAATGAGGAAGTGATGAGCCTTTCAGAACTTAGCAAGAGCCACACAGCCCATCACCGGGCTGTGATTCAAAGCTTTCCTCCTTGGTAGAACTTATCAGAGATTGTCCTTTACTGGTGTAGTTTCCAGGATCCCACAGTCACATCTGTGCCATGATGAGGCTTTAGAGCATAATGTTAGTGGAAAAGGTGACATTTAGTCAGCAAAAATGTTCAATACTTGAGTTCCAAAAAACCAGTTGAGGGGTTCATGGTAGTTGTGTCTAAGTATTAAAGAGTTCTTATATAGAAGCAGATTTGCACTTGATCTCCTTGGCCCCATGGGGAAGAATCAGGAGCAACAGAGGAAAATTGCAGAGAGGAAAATTTTAGCCTGATTGAAGGAATAACTTACTAGAAACTAGAATTACTCAGAGCTAACACAGGATGCAGAAAATCATGGAGTCCTTCTTGCTGATTAATCTCAAGCAGAGGCTGAATGACCAGCCACTTTTAGGAGTACTCCAGATGGGTTTCTTGTTCATGTATGGGCTGAAATAGATGACCTTTGAGGTTTCTTCTGACTCTGAATATCTATAAGTGGTACTTCCAAACTCCTGACCTTATTATCTCCTCCCTTCCTCCCCTCTGAAGATTTGCCAATCAGACTCACCATCTTTCAAATTATGATTAACATTTATATGGTACTTTACTATTTACAAAGCTCTTTATAAGTATTATTTATAAATATTATCTCATTTGTGTTTTACAGCAACCTTGTGAAGTAAGTGCTATTATTATCCCCGTTTTATAGATGGGGAAAGTGAGGCAGAGAGAGGTTAGGTGCCTTGCACAGAGTCACACAGCTAGCAAGTGTCTGAGATAGGATTTCAAGTCATAGTCTCCCTGAGTCCAAGCCCAGCTGCCAAGCTTTAGTGATCTGAAAGCCAGCCACTCCCTGTGGATAAAAGCGAGAACAGGGGGTGGCCAAATGAACTGGTGACAGTCTATGGGGCCCTGTCATTGCTCACTCTCAGAGCTAGAAGTCTTGGGGACAGTAGGTTATGGGGGCAGTGGAAGTAACCCTGAAGATTCAAATTCTAGCCAATCTTTCCCTTGGATACATCTCTTCTTCCAACCACTATTCTGGGTGGGCGATTCTTATTCCTCCAGCCACTTGGAAAGAAAGCAGGATGCTTCTCCCTATGGTTTTCCATTTAACAGGGCACATCTGGGTTTCATATCAGGCCTAATTAATCCTCCGTGGCTGTTGGGTACTGACTCTCTGAGCAGGGCAGCCTCTAATTGCAGCTTCAGCCAGGCATGGTGACAGAGTCGGCTAAGGCAGCCCAGCCACTGATTTACTGCCTATATCATCAGGGAAAGAAAAGAAGGAAAAATGAACGAGGGAATTGCCTTTGGAAGGAATTGCTGGCAGGAGAGCATAGTGGAATGAATGCTACAATCGGGAGACCTGGGTTCTAGCTCCTCCACTAACAAACACTCCAATTCACGTGGCCTTGGTCAAATCCCATCCTCTTTCTGGGTCTCAGTACCTTCCTCCATAAAACAAGAGAGCTTAGATCAGACAGTCTTTGAGGCTCTTTCTTAGGAGACCATGATTCTATTACCCTGTAAATCAACTGTCGTTTAATTTGAAAGGAGGGAGGAGAGGGGCAGGATGAGAGTTTAGAAGACCTTATCTGGTTAAGAAATGGGTATCTTCCCTCCCTTGTTCTAGGACAGGGATTCTTAACCTTTTTTATGTGTGTCCTGAACTCCATTGGCAGTCTACTATAGCCTCTGGACCTCTTCTAAGAACAGTGTTATTTTAAATGCATAAAATATGTGGGATTATAAAGGAAACAAATTATGTCGAAATTTAGCTATGAAAATTAAAAAAAAAAAGTTCATGGACCTCAGATTAAGAACTCTCTTCTGGAGTACAATCTCCCTGCCTAGGGTACACATCCCCAAAGGGGGTTCCCAAAGAAACTTGTCAAAGTGATATGGAAAATGTGTAGTGAATAATTCTGTTACCCTATTAAAATATAGTAAAAGTTGTACTTAGTTAACAAGCGTTTGCTAAGCAACTACCATGTGCCAGCACTGTCCCAAATGCTAGGGATACAAAGACAGGCAAAAACACAGTCCCTGCCCTCAAACAGCTCACATTCTAATGGGGGAGACAATATGTGAAATACACATATGTGTGTACACATGTGTATATATGTGCACATATTATGTATATGTGTACACAAGATAAATACAGTGTAAATGAGAGATAACCTCCTAGGGAAATCATTAGGAGTGAGGAGCGTAGTGTGGTACAGGAAAGTCATCTTGCAGAATTGGGGATTTGAGTTGAGACTTGAAGGAAGAAGGGGAAGCTGGGAAGGGAAGTAAGGAGAAAGAATATGTTAGTAAAAAAATGTTATTTACTAAATAAAGTTTTCTTTATAAAAAACTACTCTCTGTATTTAATTTTATTTTGTATCTGCAGATGCATGGTAAACTCAAGAATGTGTTTCCTTTTATATTGAATACACAGTGTGGGAAAGTTTACTGGAAGCCAAAAATCATGGAGACTCATGGAAAGGTTGGGAACCCCTGACCTAGAGGCTCTTGTCTTAGAAGCAAAGTCCTAAACCATTGGGTTTCATCAAAATTCCAGTGGAAGAAAGGCACCTTGTATGTAGCACATAGAGAGAGTCCAAAAGTTTTATTAAATGCTGTGTATGTGTGTGTGTGTGTGTGTGTGTTAGAGAGGGGGTAGGGGGGAAGCCCTTTTCTTGTAACAGAAACAGGTGCAACAAAACAACAAACATGTCTACAAGGTTTGGTGACATGTGTAGCATTCTGCTCCTAAAGGCCACCAATTCTTTTCTTAGAAGAGGGATACACATTTTGTTTTCAGTTATCTGGATATAAAATTGGTCATGACATCGATGTAAATTATGTTGTCTTCTCGAGTTGTCATCCCAAAGAGTGGTTCGATCATTTTGTATATAACTCTCTTTGTTCTGCCTACTGCCCTCTTCTGGGGAACATTAACCCTTTCAGCTCTGGCACTCCTCCCCTGGGGCCCACACCATTCTGACTGGTGAATGACATGCTTGGATCACTATTTCTCACTGGCCCCAGCCATGCTTCATATGCCACCTAGCTCTTTTTTTCTTGATATTTGCCCAGTGTATTGCTGTACCCCACCCCAGACCACTGGATCTTACCATCTACCCTGCTGCAGAACCTCAAGTACTTTCTCCTCCCTCCCCTTCCAGCTCTAAAACTGTAATCATATCAGCACTGCCATTGCTACTGGAAAGGGTATGTCTATCAGGTCCTCTATGACTCAACCCATCATCCCCAGGACTTCCCCAAACCAAAACACCCAGGCCACCACTCCCCTGCATGTGTTGTTAAACCCAGCAGAATGTAAGCTTCTTGAGGGTGAGGGCTCTCTTTCTATTTGCATCTCTAGTTTTACAAAGGGCTTGGTGTATAATAAACACTTAATTAGTGCTTTTTCCCATTCCTTCTTTACTCTGGATCAGTTCTGTCAAGTCTTCTCCTGCTTCTCTGAATGCCTCATCTTCATGTCTTTCAGCACAATAATATTCCCATTCCATCCATGTATCACGTTTTGTTCAAACATTTCCCCAACTGAGTAATACTCTCTTTCTGTGTGAAAACCATAGATCAAAGGCTGGAAGGGACGTCAGGCTATCTAGTCCAACCCTAACTTTTTCTAACACATGAGGAAACTGAGGACAAGGGCAGCTGAATGCCTTGCCCAAAGTCACATAGGAAATGTGTCAGACAAGGGATTTAAATAATAATAATAATAGTTAGCATTTACATAGGGCTTATCATGTGTCAGACATTTGGCTAAGCACTTTACAATTATAGTGTCATTTGATCCTCACAACAGCCCTGGGAGGTAAATGTTGTTCTTTTACCCATTTTACAGATGGAACTGAGGCAAAGAGAGGTTAAGTGACTCACCCACAGCTAGTACGTGTCTGAAGGTGGATTTGAACTGAGTTCTTATTAACTCCAACATTATCTATTGTGCCACCTAGTTGCCCCTAAAATTGGATTTAAATCCAAGCTCTTTGATTCTAGACCCAAGAGTTTTTCCACTGTGCCATGTTGTCTTCTCAGTTGATTGGCGTTTTGGTTTGTTTGGGGTTTTTTTCGGTACTACAAAAATTCTATTAATATTTTGTGTATCTATGGGACCTTTCTTTCCTTGACATCCTTGTAGTATATTCCCAGGTGTGCTGATGATGTATCAAAGGGTATAAACAATTTAGCCATTTTTATCACATATTTCCTAATAGTTGCAAAATTTTTCCCACATTGCAGTTGGGTAGGAAAGGGAAAGCAGAGGAAGGAAAGAAATGCAGAGAGATGATAGGGTTGGGTTGGGTGAGGGGGGGGGCAAGAAGAAAAAGAGAGAAAAAGCTTCCTTTTGGGAGATGCCAGCTTGGGGATTTATCACCAGGCTGTATTTCACAAGCTGTGAGCCAGAACGCCAATAGCATATGTAATGGTTTTACCAGCAGACAAAGCATCCCTGTTCTGGACCAAAAGCTATCAAGGCAGCAATATTTATTTCAGTTTATATGCTTTCACTTAACTAATTTTAAAGATGTACAGGGTGAGTGTGGGGAAAGGGGTGAAATCTGAAAAGGAATGGCTTCCAAGAAGAGGAAGTCCCCATTTCAATGGAACTGAGACAGTTACCTTTTTGTAAGCTGATGACTGAAAGGTTAGAAAAATAGAGAAGGCAACAGGGCATAGTTAGAAGATCACTGTCCTAAGGCTGCCTGAAGCCCAGTCCTGGTCCTGCCATGAACTGAGCTGTGTGACTTTGGGTATGTCCCTGACCTCTCTGGGCCTCAATTTCCATCTCTGTAAAATGATGTGTAATGGACTAAATGATCTCCCTTCCAGATCTGACACTCTATGATTACAAAGTAACTGGAGAGGGAGGAGAAATGCACAAATTCTTAGTATTTAAAAGGTACAATGATCATGGATAGAGGTGGAAAAGATCCTCGATCTAGAGTTCAAAGGAAACTCGGAGGCTATCCAGTCCAAACTTTCTCATTTTACAGATGAGAATACTAAGGCTCAGTGAATTAGTGAAGGGACATGTGCAAGGTCATATAGTTAGTGTCAGAGGGGTAGATTTGAACCCACATCCTCTGACCCAAGAGCCAGTGTTCTTTCCACTATGCAACACTTCCTCCCTAAACTAACTCCCTCCATTACCTCCTTATTTACATGTGGAGAAACTGAGGTTCAGAGACATAATGGATCTTGAAAAAGATCAACAAAGTAGTATGTGCCAGCCAGAATTCAAACCTAAAACCTCTAATTATAAATCAGGTGACTTTTCCACTGCATCATGCCAGCTAGTCATGGAAATGGCCGGAATTTGAGTATATTGAGGGTTATGAGGAAAGGAGGAAGCATTGGATAGCATCTCATTTGATTCTCACAACAACCCTGAGAAGGATACACTATTATCATCCCCATTTTATATATGGGGAAACTAAGACAGGTAGAGGTTAAGAGAGTTGCACAGGATCAACCAGCTATGAAGTGTCTAAGGCCAGATTCGAACTCAGGTCCTCCTGACTCTAAGTCTGCTCCTCTTTTCACTTCACTACTTGGCTGCCTCAGATGAAGGACTTTTGTTTCTATGACATGTGAGCTTACTTCCCTCTTCCTCTGTTCCCCAGAGGGTGGTGAGCTACAGGTGCACTCAGGTTCTTGTTGGTCCCTGAGTGTCTCACTACTCTTCCAGTAATAAAGGTCATCATGGATTATAAATTTAGAGCTGGAAGGGACCACAGAAATCATCTAATCCCTTATTTTGTACATGAAGAAGTAGAGACCCAGGCAGAGTGTTAACGGTTGAGAATCTAGGGATAAGTCAGACAGCTAAGTGTGGAGAGTGCAATGTTCACACAGCTGTCCACAATCATTAATTATTCCTCCCAGGTTCATGCCTCTCAAAGAATCTCCTCAGTCCCCTAAAATCACTGAGGCAGACGAAATCATTATCTATCGATGTTTATTTAAAGGCAGCAGTGACAACAGAAGGCAAGAGTTGTAATGCCCCTCCCACTTCCTGGGCTCTCCTGTTCTATGCTCTTCCCAAACTCGCAGGCTTAGTCTCAGTTCATCCTCCCTTTCCAAACTTGTCCCTGCTTTGTGAATTGCTATTGGGGTCCCTAGGTCATATCAGCTGCCTCAGTTGTTCTCTTTCTCTTCTCTAAGGTCCATACACCCCAGCATGCCCTCCACTTCTGGTAGGTCAACTGGGATCCTCCAGTCAGCAGCCGCTCCCTCACTTCCAACTCTGTCTCTCTCAGCATGGCTCCAGTAAATAGCATATCTCTCACTCCTCATGGCGCCAACTGTCATTCTGACTCATGCAGTTTCCAGCTCAGCCTTGGTGTTCCCTGTCATTTGGTTGGCAGTGTGGCCACTTCCCCTGGTGGCTCCTTTGTTACCATAACTGCCCTCACCCAGAAGCTCTGTCTTCCTCTGTGCTATTCAATCATTTCACTTGTGTCTGACTCTTTGTGACTCTATTTGGCGTTTTCTTGGCAAAATTACTGGAGTGACCTGCCATCTCCTTCTCCAGCTCATTTGACAGATAAGTAAACTGAGGCAAAGAGGGTTAAGTGACTTCCCCAGGGTCACACAGCTAGTAAGTGACTGAGGCCAGATTTGAATTCAGGCATTGCAATACTATTGTTTTTCAGTTGTGTCCAACCCTTCACAACCCCATTTGGGGTTTTATTGGCAAAGATACTAGAGAAGTTTGCCATTTCCTTTTCCAGCTCATTTTATAGATGAGGAAACTGAGGCAAACAGGGTTAAGTGATTTGCCCAGAGTCACACAGCTAATAAGTGTCTGAGGTCAGATTTGAACTCAAGAAGATGAGTCCTCCTGACTCCAGGTCCAGCATTCTATCCACTGTGCCACCTAACTGCCCTGAAATATATAATAGCCTAGTACATAACCTAGTTTTGGTGAGTATCTTTGGGTTGGTCAAATGTGAGCTTTTAACTAAATCAATAAGCAAAGGAGATGTTTAGTGCTGAAGAATATGCAAGACTATGCTGAAGACTCTCAACTGATTTGGCTGAGACCTTTTTGGTGGCTCACAGGGGGAATATTGGTAATATTTAACTGGATCCCAGAACACTCATGATATACTTCCATCACTTTCTTAAATCTAAATAATCAACTAAATCAAGCCTCGCTTTGTAGCATTTGCTGCTTCCAAGGTGTAAACGCTCACTCTGAAATTTAGCAGTCAACTCTCAAGACTCCAACAAACCTCTCTGACTCACCCAAAGGTCACATGGAAAAATCATAGCTGAGATTCAGTATCTCCAGTCTGGAAAGGACCACAGATACCATCTAGCCTAAGTCATACCTGAACAGGATTCCCTCAACAGTAACCCTAACAAGTGATCATCCAGTCTCTGCTAAAAGACATTCTGTAGGAGGTCTAACCTAACCCCACCAACCCCTGAGATAGCCCATTCCATTTTGTGACTGTCCCACTTTTCCCTTCCACTAAACTGCAATCTACCTCTCTGAAACTTGTACCCATTGCTCCTTATTCTGCCTTCTAGGGACAGGCAAAACAATAACAATAGCTAATAAGAGCCAGCATTTTATAAAGCATTTGAGATCTGCAAAGCATTTTTACAGATTTTATCCCATTTTATGCCCACAACAACCCTGGGATGGAGGTGCTATTATTATCCTCATTTTACAGACAAAAAACCTGAGGCAGACAGGGGTTAAATCACTTGCTCAGGTCACAAAGCTTACGTGTCTAAGGCGGGATTTGAAATCAAACGAGCCTAATCTTTCTTCTAAATAAGAGCCCTTTGGATATTTTGATGTCCAGAATCAAGCCACCTCCAAGTCTTCTCTTTTCCAGACTAAACATCATCAATTTCTTTGAACAATCTTCATACCACATGGTCTCCTGTCCCCTCACCATTTTTGATTTCTAGGGCTAGAATTCGGGTGCCCTGATTGCTAGTCCAAGATTCTTTCCACTAGATTTATTCCATTCCATTATTTAGAGATAAAATCATACAGCTAGTCATCACTACAATTAATCATGAAACACTCTCCAGGATCCAACTGCGTGGTGTCATTATAATGGTGAAATGTATTTAGCCATCCTCTCCCTATTTAACGTCCCACATACAATAACATTAGAGAGTCATCTTTACTCAGTATGCTACTAGAATGTCAGAATGGGAAAGAACCTTAGAGGTTCTAGAAGACCAGTAAGACTGGTAAGCTGGGCAAGCCTATGGACAACTTCTTAGAATCTGTTTTTAAGGTCACAAAATAAAATCAATAGGATTACAAAAGAAAAGATGTTAAATAAAGAGGCTATTTTCCCATTCAAGTTAATGAACCCATGTATCCATGGGTTTCTCGGGGTCCATAGAGACCATATTAAGACCTATGCTCTTGTCTAACCTGCCCACTTAACAGAGGAAAGCATTGAGTCTCAGCAAGGATAAGATTTGCTCAAAGTCATACAGCTGAGTACAGACATATGTCATCTTAGTGGACTTCACAGACACTGTGTTTTTTTTTTTTTATAAATTGAAGGTTTGTGACAACCTTGTGTTGAGCAAGTCTATCAGTTCCATTTTCCCAACAACATATGCTCACGTTGTGCCTCTATGTCACATTTTGGTGATTCTTGGAATATTTCAGACTTTTTCATGATCATGATATCTGTTACAGTGATATGTGATCAGTGATCTTTGATATTATGTTTATAATTGTTCTGGGGCATCACAAACCATGCCTGTGTAAGATAGCAAACTTAATCAATAAGTGGTGTGTGTGTGTGTTCTGACTGTTCCACTGAGCTTCCATTTCCCCATCTTTCTTCTCCTTGGGCCTTCCTATTCCCTGAGACACAATGATATAGAAATTAGGCTAATTAATAATCCTCAAATGGCCACTGAGTGTTCAAGTGAAAGGAAGAATCCATGGATGAGACAAATTTCATTGACATCTTATTTTAAGAAATTGCCACAGCCGCCTCAACCTTCGGTAACCACCACCCTGATCAGTCAGCAGCCATCGACATGGAGGCAAGACCCTCCACCAGCAAAAACATTGTGACTCAGATGATAGTTAGCAATTTTCAGCAATAAACTATTTTTAATACACATTTTAGTACATATTTTAAGACAATATTATTTCATGCTTAACAGACTACAATATAGCATAAACATAACTTTTATATGCACTGCAAAACCAAAAAATTCATGTGACTCACTTTTTTGAGATATTTGCTTTATTGCAGTGCTCTGGAACTGAACCCGCAATATCTCTGAGGTCTGCCTGCAGTGATAGAATAGAAACCAGAACTCGGGTGCCCTGATTTCCAGTTCAATATCTGGGGGAAAAAACTGCAAGACATCTCCAGTATGTTCCTTCGCTACTTTTGTCTCAGAGAACAGAAATCTCTCCAGGTTTCTCTTCTCCATCTCGGCTACACCATTGTGGAAAGAACTCAGGTCTTGGGGTCAGAAAGTCCAGGTTGAGGTACCTGGCTAAGTCTGGAGGACCTGTCATATCCAGAAGGAACTGGGGATATGTAACCTAGAGAAGAAAAGATGAAGCTGAATGAGGAGGGGGGAAAAGAGATAATAGCTGACTTCAGGTATTTGAAAGACTGTCAAGTGGAAAAGGGATTAAATTTGCTCCACTTAGCCCCACAGGGCAGAAGTTGAAGGAATGGATAGATGCTTCAGAGTGGCAGATTTCTGCTTGACTTAAGGGAAAACTTCCTGACAATCGGAACAATCAAAAATGAGAGGGACTGCCTCAGGCTGGTAGTTTCTTCCTTACTAGAGATCTTCAGGAAGAGTGTAGAGAGGTTATTTTTATACAGATGCAGACTGAACCAGATGAACCCTGAGATCCCTCCCAAGATTCTGTGATTTTGTGACTTCCTAGCTATGTGACCATGGGCCAGTCCCTTGAATTTCTCTGAATCTGCTTGTTCTTCTGTAAAGTGGGAAAATAATCATGCTTGAGTTACCTATCTTACAGGGTTGCTGGGATGAGATTGCTTTATAAACCAGAAAGTGGTATAAAAGTTCTATTAATATAACATGTATAGGTACATATATACATATACATATATGTGTGAATACATACATATTATATGTAAAATCCATGTAATCACATAGGTATCTCTTCCACATCATGAGGGTTAGGAGTGAAGCACCTTGTGATCTGGAAAATCTGAGTAAAAATTTTTGGCCCTCCCTTCACACTGGAGAAGAAGTCTGATTTTTTTCTTTTTCTTTTATGGGGTGTTTATAATACTAGACATATATTTTGTGCATTTCTGGGTTTCTAAACTTTTTCTGCGTCATCTGCTGACCTTTGCATGTCATCCATGGCTTCCACAAAACTTCCCAAAAATTCCCATTTAATTTCTTATGCTGACCCAATATATTGAAAACTACAACGGGGAAAGTCACAGGAAAGGATAAGTATACATGCCATAATAAGAATATATAACAATGACATATATCAGTCAGTCAGCAAGCATTTACTAAGCACTTACTGTTTGCCAGGCACTGTGCTAAGCACTGGTAGTACAAATACAAGCAATAAGAAAGATAGTTCTTGCCCTTAAGGAGCTTACATTCTAATATTATTATGTTATTATTTTTTATTTCCAAGTCTCCTCCTGGCAGTTGTTTATTTATTTGATAAATATTTATTAAACATCTACTGTGTGCTGAGCACTATGCTACAATTTTGAGGTGAGGGGGAGGGAATACAAAGATAAGAGGTAAATATTTAGTAGAGAGATAAGACACTAAATGACCAATTCATCATATTCACTCATTTCTCTCCTACAAAGAAGACAAGGGTTGAGCTAATTGAACTTTAAGGTCCCTTCCAAGCCTGAAATTCTATAAAACATATTATTATCCAAGCACCAGAGAAAAAGAGAACAAAGTACATTCTACTTTGTGAGGTGCAAGGCTAATAGTCATAACCAGGGAGGATCAGGGAGGATCAAGGCAGACTTCATGGAGGAAGTGACATTTGAGTTAGGATGTAAAAGAGGACAGGCAAGGGTAGGGAAGGAGGGCAGGCATTCCAAGAATAGGAAACAGCGTGCAGACAGGCATGGAGACAGGAAGGTCTATGGTGTGTTAGGAAGATGGAGTATACACATTTGGCTAGATTCTAGGATGTATGGAGGGTAACATGGCAGTTAAGGCTGCAAAGGTGAGGTGGCACCAGATGCAGGAAGGCCACACAAAGACATCTGAACTTTACCAGGGAAAGAATATGGAATTGCAGGTCAGAATAGTGTTGGGACTAGACTGGTGAGTTAGAAAGAGTCATCTGAGATGAGAGGCCTATGACCAGCAGGAGGGAAGAGGGATTAGAGGGAGAAGAGAAGAGATGGGAAGAAGGTCATTTTTTCCAAAAATTGACATCACTTGTCTTTATATCATTTCCTTCATTTCTTATTATATCCCCCAGGCACTCATTAGTTGTGTGGCCCTACTTCTCTGTTTCCTAACTTGTATTGGGTTAGGTATTCTCCAAGGTCCTTTCCATCTCTAGATCTGCGATCCTAATGATTCTCCCCCTTCCTCTATGCAGAAGAAAGAAAGAGAGAGAGAGAAAGAGAGAAAGAAAGAGAGAGAGAAAGAGAATGAATGAGAGACAGAGAGAGAAAGAGAAAGAAAGAGAGGAAGGAAGGAAGGAAGGAAGGAAGGAAGGAAGGAAGGAAGGAAGGAAGGAAGGAAGGAAGGAGAGAAAGAGAGATAGAAAGAGGGAGAGAGAAAGAGAGAGAGAGAAAGAGAGAGAAGTAGGGAAGGATAGAGGAAGGAAGAAAAGGAGGAAAACTTCAACAAAACTAACCAATAGGGTAACTGAGTCTGACAGTGTATATGTTATTTCATATCCACAGCCCCCCACCTCTACAAAAAATAAAAACAACCCAACGTGAACTTTCTCATCTCTTCATTGGGGACAAGTTTGGACGTCATAATGATGCCATGCTCAACTTCTTTTTGATGTTATCCTTTCCATTTAAATTATATATTTCTCTTCTGGTTCTGCTTGCTTTGCCCTGCATCAGTTCATACAAGCAGAAAGAGTTGTTTTCAATCAAAGGTGCCCAGTCTTGACAAGAAAACATTAGTAGAGTCCCACTTATTAAACATGGTTTTGAGAGCTTCTAATAGATGTGAAATGTGGATTATTGTTCTCACCTGAGGCACTTCCCAGTCCTAATTGACTACTCACGGCATTGTGGCTAGAGCTCCAGGCCTGGAGTCAAGAAGACCTGAGTTCAAATCTGGCCTCAGGCACTTACTACGATTGTGAACCCAGGTAAGTCACTCAATCTCTGTTTGCCTCAGTTTCCTCATCTGTAAAATGGGGATAATAATCAACCTCACAAGATTGTTGTGAGGTGAAAATGAGATAACAATTGTAAAATGCTCAGCACAATGTCTCGCGCATAGTAAGGGCTTTAAAAATGTTAGCTATTATTATTATTATCATCACTAAATGAGATAATAGTTGTAAAGAGCTTAGCAGAGTGCTTGGAACATAGTAGAGGCTATATAAATGTCAGCTATTATTATTGTTAAATGGGCTAATAATTGTAAAGTGCTTAACAGAGTACCTAACACATAGTAGGGGCTATATAAATGCTTATTCCCTTTCCCTGATATATGACATTGCAGTGAGCTATAGGCCAGTGTGGGTAGTGGGAGAAGGGGGAGAACTGTTGAAAAAAAAGGGGAGGAGGCAATACCTAATACCTTTCAGTCAGCCGTCCGTGAGATAATGAACTAATATTTTTTTTTAATTCTAAGGTGCCCAAATTACATCATCTTTGATGCTCTTTTAACAGTAAAAACTTTATTCTGTTGCCAATTTCTTCACCCTTAGACAGGAAGAAGCACTTTGATCTACTGATTATATTAGGAGGCTAATACAGCTTTAATGAAATTACTTTCCTCAGTTTGACAAGTTTATTTTACCCTCCTCATACCCAGCAGCATGTAAGAAGCTTGACTTTCCATCAGCAGACCCAGCTCACACCCAGAATGAAAGGCGCCATTTCTGGGGGAATTGTTTATCTTTTGCGAGCCCCTGCCCGCCATTGCAGAGTGTATACACATTACCACCAACAGGAACCATTTCAGACAAATAATGCAGCAAAACCTTCTCAAAGCGTCTGTGGGAGGCCAGAGCCACCAGATGAGAAGATGGAACAAACCAGCCAGGTGCTTGTCCTACCTATCAGCAAACACCTAACTTCACAGAAAAAAAAAAAGACCCACTGATTGTGAGGGCTTTGAAAATGCCTAATTGACCAAGTTCGTGCCTGAATTAGCCAGGCATTTATTTGGGCATCACTTTGACATAGCTCAAGACCAAAGAAAATGGCCCAAAGATACCCGCTAAGCCAGGGCTAAGGCAACGCTATGGGACCAACCTCCTAAATGGCACCCAGTGTTTCCCAACTTTTTTTATTATATTCTACACTATTGCAAGTGGGGAGAATGCTGATAAAGAAGATAAGGGGGAGACCTTTGAGAGAACTGGTCCTTGACTGTGGTAATGAGACAGCTTGCTGGAGAGTGAATGGAGTACAGGTCTTAAAGTCAGAAAAAACCTGGCTTCAAGTCCCACTTCTAACTCTTTCTAGTTGTATGACCACAGACAAGTAACTGAATGTGCCTGAGGCTCATTTCTCTCATCTTTAAGAAAATGAAAACAATACCTGTTGCTGCGCTCTCCCAGAGGTATTGTAAGGGTCAGAGAATATAACATTTGTACATTAATATTCCCATGCTCCTCTGTGCTAACCCTCACCTCTGGCACTGGACTTGGACCTGTCTTTCCCCCTTCACGGACATCTTGAGACAATGCTACTTTATTGCTCTCTCCCTTCCCTTTCCTACTACCGTTTTGAGAATAGTAAACAAATCAAAGGAACTAAACCCTCTTGGCTACCACTCTCCTGTATATGTTGTTTTTCCTTCATTAGAATGTCACCCCGCCCCCACCCCTGATAGGCTCCAGTTTGTCAATGTCCTTCCTAAAATTCATTACTCAAGATTAAACACCATATCCCAGATAAGGTTTGACTAGGACAAAAGAGAGAAGGGTTAACATGTTCCTGAACACCATTTCTCTACAAAAGTTACTGTTTCCCAACTCCATTCATCCCACAGAGCAGCTATCTGGTATGAAGTATGGTGGTGACTGGGGGTGGGGTAGAGATTTTTGACTTATCTTGCGACTGTGCTCATGAGTCAAAGAGAAAGAAGGAAGGGAGAGAAGAAGGAAGGGAGAGAAGAAGGAAGGGAGAGAAGAAGGAAGGGAGAGAAGAAGGAAGGGAGAGAAGAAGGAAGGGAGAGAAGAAGGAAGGAAAGAGGGAGAGAAGCAAGAGTTTATTTATTGGTTACCTACTATGTGCCAGGCACTGTGCTAAATGCTTGACAAATATTATCTCATTTGATCCTCACAACAACCCCGGGGAAAAGATGCTATCATTATTCTCTGTTTTACAGTTGAGGAAACTGAGGTTAACTGACTTGCCCAGGGTCACACAGCTAACAAGCATCTGAGGTTAGACTGAACTCAGTTCCTCTGGCTAGAGATGCTTGGTATTCTATCCCCTGTGCTACCTAACTGCTCCTGACAGAGAAAAAGACAGAGATAGAGACAGAAAGATAGAAACAGAAAGAAGGAGAAAGAAGAAGCAGATGTACACAAAAAAACACAGCAACAATTGAAGATTTGGCAGCTATAGGTAGAAGAAGGTAGGAAGATAGGGGTTGACTACTTGTGTTTCTATAGCCTGAAGTTTAATTCTGATTTGGGAAAGAGGAAAGGATGTGGGATCATGGGTAGAAACAAGAAGAGGGAGCCCCAAGGTACAAGACCAAAGCCCAGCTCTAGGGGCACAGCCTCTCCATCACTAGGGCATCTGACCTTCTAGACATAAAAGAAACAATCCCATAACACAGCTCACCAACCAACCAAGACAGAGAAGGGACTTTGATGGGTCATCTTTCATTTGGGTAGGGACGACTGATCCCCATCAGATGAAATTGTTTACTAGGGCTTGGCAACCTTTCAAAAACCATAACCCAATTTTCCAGTCTCCTTTTTTCAGTCTACAAAGGCTAGTGGATGGTTTGTTGTTATTCAGTCATTTTTTCTGATTCTTCCTGTCTCCATTTGGAATTTTCTTGGCAAAGATAGTGAGGTGGTTTGCCATTTCCTTCTCCAGCTCATTCAACAGATGAGGAAACTGAGGCCAACAGAGTAAAGTGACTTGCCCAGGGTCAGTCAGCTAGTAAGTGTCTAAGGCCAGATTTGTACCTGAAGATGTGTCTTCCAGACTCCAGGGCTGGCACTCCATACATTCCACCTAGCTGCCCTAGAAGGCAGAGGGGAGATGAAAAAAGAAGAAATATCAATCACCCAGCCATTCATTCATTCCCATATTCAAGGTTTGGGGAACCCTCAGCAGTAGCTCCCATAGGTGAGGGGCATAGTGGGTCAGGGGAACTGACCAACAGGCCAATGGAAATCAAGCAGTCTAGTATCATGATGTAATTTCTCACATTCAGTAGTTTCCATTGATAGGATAGGTTCCATTCGAGGTGGGTGGGGTATTATAATCTTCACTGTAAAGATGAAGAAATTGAGACTCAGAAAGAGGAGGTGACCGATGACCAAGGTCACATACAATTGGCAACTGATTGATCTGGGATTTCAATCCAGGTCTTCTGGCTCACACTCTCTCTACTGCATCAGACTCCCTATCCCATATCGTTCCTAGGTCATAGGGTTATGGGATTTTCAAGCTGAAAGGAATTTTAAAAATCATCTAATCCAACCCCATCACATTCTAGAAAAGGAAATGAGGCCCAGAAGGTGAAATGTCTTGCCCAAAGTCAAAGCGCAGAGCCAGGATTGTGTATACTTGCAAATCATAAGAGTAAAAGATTTTTTTCCCTCAGATGTTTCTAAATGAAGCCAGGGTCTATGATATGTTGGGTGCATTTAGAATTCCACTCTCCAAGCAAATGCCAGCCAGCCTGTCCCCAGAGGTTTAATTCTTTTAGGAAGGAATTCCAGAAGCCAAGGAGGCCCATCCAGAAACCACCTTTTCCCCAAGAAGCAATGGAGGGGCCCAATCCCTTCATCCATTATACATTCCTGTTTCCTTACGTAAATGAGCCATACTGTCATTTCATGTTTGCCACCCCGTCCATCACCGACCTTCAGATGTGTGATTGATCTACCCAGCATATGAGCTGTGATGTCTAGGCACAGTGAATCAGTTCATTACTAACCAAAAATCAACAACCCACACAAGTGGGGCTTTGAATTGTGGGTAGGCAGGAACTCTGCATTTCAATGTACAGTGGTATTCAGGCTATTTATTAAAAAAAACTCAAATGGATATATTTTGTGTGGCATTTTTCAACCAGAATTTTTTTATGATGGGTGGGACAACTGGATGGTCAGAACTCTGGAATGGTAATGAAGAGAGTTAGGTGTTCATTTTAGCTCAGCCTCTGACAATCTCTGTGACCGTGGAGCAGTCACCAAACCTCCTGTGTGTTTTATAAATAGGACATTAGAGCTAGAAAGAACCTTAGTAACCATCTACTCCATCATATTACATATAAAGAAACTGAGAGGAAGCAATTGACTCAGTCACACAGCCAGAATGAAATTTCTCTCACCAAGGTTACGAATCTCATAATTACTGAACCTAAACGGCCTTTTTCTCTGTCTCTATTCTTCACTTCTCTGCAGACCACCTCGACCTCCTGGATTTTCCTGAAACTACTATGTCTTAGTTTTTCTCTTATTTGTTTGATAGTTCTTTCTCAATCTTTTTGTTGGATCATCACCAATATCCTTACCTTATGTGCCCCATAACTCTGTCCCAAAGCTTCTCCCTATTCCTCTCCCTCTCATTCTTCCTCTTCTTTTTTCTTCACCTCTCTCCCTGTCCTTCAGCTTCAACCTCTCCTCATTCCCCTATCTCCTCTCTTATCATTCTCATGAGTTTGATTACCATACCCATGCAGATGATCCTAAAATTGATATACACATCCTTAATCCTGAGCAAACCATCATCCCATGTGACCAAATGTCTATTTAACTTCTCCATCTATAAGCCCAATTTCAAACTCAATGTTTCCATGGCAGATTTTCATACCTTCCCTCTAATAATTGGTCCTTCTTCCTAACCTCCCCATTTCTGTCAAAATCATCGCCATTTTTCCTCACCCAGGTCTACAACCTCAGAGTCAACCTCAACTCATCCCTTTCCCTTGCCTGACATATCCAATCAGCTGCGAAATTCTGGTGATTCTACCTCCCACCATATACATATCTCACATATCCCCCCTTCTCTTTACTCACATGGCCATTAACCAAACTGTGGCTTTCATCACCTGTAATGGCAACCACACTAGCACATTCAGGATAGCTGCCAGTGCAGCTTCTTTTAACTGCTTTACTAGAAAAGACATTTGTTTCAGGGGTCAACAATCTTCTTTAATAACAGAAAATACGAACAGAGAAAATACAGAGCAGAGAAATAAAGATGAACAGGGAGGGCTCTACTGCCTGAATCAAACCAATACTACTATATACTTTACATCCACCACTGAATAGATGGAGCTTTTACCTCTGAGTAGTTGGGGATCTCTCAACATACAGGCCACTCAGCCTCTTGACCAGGGAATCACAAGATCCTTCTCCTAAGCAAACCCCCAAAGCAAAAGCTCACCTCTCAGAATATATACTCTTTGAGCTAATAAGCTCAGAGCCAGAAGGCATCACAACCCTCCTGACTCAGTGCCTAATTAGAAATTAGCAATAGGTGTGTAAGCCTTCCTACAAGCAAACAAGTTTCCCTTAATGGGCTTCACATGAGGCCTATTGATGGGCAGGGGAAGATCTTATTTCCCATTAACCTTACATTGCCTCTCACATGGACCATTGAAATAGACATCCTAATTAGTACCTGCTTCTGTCCTCTATGGTTATTCATCTTTCATTTTTGAAGAAGACCATGTCTTGATGTCTTGACTTGCACACGAATTGGATTCAAGTGAGGTAGAGGTGTACAAAGTTAGCCTCATTGTCTCTTCCACAGTCATTGAAGTCCAGTGGCAGAACAAAAGTCAAGATGACTGGCAATGGCCTGTGATAAAGTGAGTGCCACCTTGGCATCTTGGATATCTGACCAACCTCTAAACAGTCCACAGTGCCTGGCTGTTGGAACAAATTGTTCTCATCTGTCCCTTCTGCTAGGGAAAGTCTTCAGAAGCTTGTGTAGACATCCTCCTAATCCACTGACAGGTTTCGGGCCTCTAGGTTACTCTCAACCTGGTTTAGCTCATCTGCTGAGATGGCTTTACCAGGGTGTGACTGTTGTACATGATACAGCTTCTTGGAGCCACAGGTAAGAATTGGGTGACAGGTGGACACCAAAGGTGAATGAGCAGCTCACACCAGAGGTGCTACCCTGCATGAACATTCCATACACCCCTTCCATTCACTACTCAGTTACCAAAATGATATTCCTAAAGCAGGGATCTGAGCATGCCACTGCCCATTCAAAAAGCTTCAGCTGTTTCCTATTCAATTGAATAAGAAGTAGAAAATTTGGGATGAGAGCCTGTCTCCTCAATCCTATTCCACAATCCTTTCCATTGCCTTGTTTCACTGATAAAATCAACAAATAAGGATACCTGTCCCATACATAGGCAGCTAGGTGGTAAAGTGGATGGAGTACCTAGACTAAGGTCATAAAGACCCAAGTTCAAATCCAGCCTCAGACATTTACTAGCTGTGTGACCCCGGGCAAGTCACGTAACCCCTATTTGCCTCAGTTCCTCATCATAAAATAGGGTCACATTGGAGAAGGAAATTGCAGACCACTGCAGTATCTTTGCCAAGAAAACCCCATGGACAAGTCCCTGGAGTCATAAAGAGTCACATGGGATGGAATAACAACAACAAAGTCCCATATCTATTTTGCCTTTATCTACATTAGATAGTTTTAGATCCTCTGAATAAAATGACATAGTTCATAGTTCATAGGCAGTGAAGTGGCTCAGTGGCTAGAGCCCCGAGCCCGGAGTCAGCAAAATCTGAAATCAAATCCTGCCTCAGACACTTGCTAGCTATGTGACCCTGGGCAAATAACTTAGCCATTATCTGCCTTAGTTTCCACATCTGTAAAACAGGGATAAAAGTAGCATCTACCCTCCAGGGTTGTTGTGATAATCAAATGAGATAATATCTATAAAGTACTTCGTAAACCTTAAAAAACCATATTGTATATAAGCTGTTATTATTATTAAAATATAGTAAGAAATATTTACCATATTCTATTAAATAAAATGTATATTATGGTATTACTAATAAATATTTTATTACTAAATATATAAAATATAACATAAGCATTGCCATTGTTTTGCAGATAATTATCTTCCCATATTGTTTTTTGTCTTTTGTTCTCAAAGAGGTGACATGACATCAGGAAGGTGATGCCCTGACATGCAAATGAATTAGATTTAAGTGAGGGAGGGCTGTGCAGAATCACCAGCCTCACCCTCTCCTCCTGAGCCATCTGGATCCAGATGCCAGACACAGATCAGGACGACTGGAGGTGTTCCTGGATACAGTGGGAGACCTTGGTCTTTTTGAGCTAAGGTCTTTCCCAGATCTCAGTGTGACTGAGGTTTCCCATATCAGAAGAAGAGCAATGAGGTTCAGGGTAACAGTGGTCATGAAATCACCTCTAGGTCAGACAGACATTTTAACTGATTTCTGCTCAATTAATCAAATCAGCTTACTGTTGAGACAGTCCCAAATACCAATAACTTACTTTAAATAATAGTAATTATTCCATGTATATAGTTATTTATAGCCTACAAAGACTTTTTCAGGACAGCACTACCAGGTAGGTAGTACATATATCATATCCCCATTTTACAGATGAAAAACTAAAGCTCTAAGAGGTCACATGATCTGCCCACATCTCTTTCAAGTTTCTTTTCATGTGTGTGTGCAGACATGGCCTAAGTCCCATTAGCCATCTTCCTGCCCAGCTCCACATTAGCCCAGTCTGGATAGGCTTTAGAAACACCAGTTTAGGACATCCCTCCAGAATCCTACCTTAGCCAGCGAATGTCTTCAGTCCCACCTACAACTCCCCTTCTCCAATTTCCTCTGGGTCTCTTGTAGATGGGTGGAAGCTACGGCTAGGCGTCTCTCTGGTAGAGCTGAACAATTCAGCCCAAGTCTTTGGCTATGCCACATTTCTAAAGGGGCCCAAAAAATGTTGGCCCCATCCCAGGCATGCTGCTTCCATGGCTGTGGGGGAAGTAGATGGACCAAATTTTTCCATCCCCATCCAATTTGGCCAACACTGAGTAGACCCTGCCCAAGTAATGTCTGCAAAGTGCTTTGAGCTGGTTGGGAGAGAGGCACTATAAAAATACAAGAAATTTTTATTTGAGGCTTACAAATGCTTATGCATATCATAAATTGTCACCTACTTACATTGAGGGATTCCAGACCAAGGTTTCTCAGGGAGGTCCCCCTTTTCACTTGCCCAAATGGAAGTGCCCCTCATTAGCAAATCGGGGACAAAATTGACCACTTGTATCCAAGGCTCCCATGCTGAACAAAAGGTCTCCTCCTCCCCCAGCCCCTGCTGACCAGCCAAGAAAGCATTGATTGGTTGCTGCTTTTACCCAGTGTTCATCCCAAGTGAGCCCACCCAGATCCAAGAGTCAGCAGAATCTGGTTTGCTGTTAGCCCTGCTCACCTCGAGGCATACTCTGCAAGCTCCCTGCCGGCCCCCATCAATCAGGGAACTAGGGCCTCTTTGGAGAGCAAGACCTCTGGGCTCTGTGTGCTGCGAACATCTGATGAACTCATTTGGAGAGAGCCCATCTGTGAGTGGCCTGTGTCTGTGAGAGCAAGGCAGGGCTCCCCTGTGCTCTCAGCTGCTCCACCCAGGGCCTCAATCAGGCTCCCAGCCTTCTGGAATTACATTCTCATGAATCCCAAAGGCTCCTCTTGGAGTCCAAACTGGGACTCCACAGACTCCCCAGTTTATCAACCCTGCCACATGTCACCTGTTACCATTTCCTGTCTGCCTTCTGCAAAGAACTGTGTTTATTCCCTGGCCGGGGGAAAAAAAATTTACATTAGCATCCATGTAATGAATGATCATCAGTGAATTTGCACAAACTGCAGCTTGGGCTAAAACTTAGCCTGTCTGAAATGGAAAGAGACCTCCCTTTGGCCCTAGACCTTCAGATCATGGCTCTGCTCCTTACTGCCTCCACCTCTCCAGGACTCAGTTTCCTTATCTGTAAAATAGAGTCAAATCAGATGATCTATAAAGATCCTTCTATTTCTATCATCCAGCAATCATTTATTTCTTACTATATGTAATGCACCAAAGTGGAAATTGGGGGAGACACTGCTATGACAGGGTCCCTACCTGCAAGAAGTCCCAGTCTTGTACTAACTCACTGTATCCTTGGAGAAGCCACTTCTTCCTGAGGTATAGTTTGCTCTTTGACGGAATGAAGTGGTCAAGTCTTCCTGACTCCATAACTCAGTCAGTCGTTTTTCAGTCATATCTGATTTTCTATGACCCTACTTGGGGTTCTCTTGGCAGCGATACTGGAGGGGCTTCACATTTCCTCCTCCAGTTCATTTTACAGATGAGGAAACTGAGGCAAACAGGGTTAAGTGACTTGCTCAGGGTCACACAACTAGTAAGTTTCTGAGACTGGGTTTGAACTTAGGAAGATGAGTCTTCTTGACTCTAAGCTGTGGCACTCACTCTGATAGTGGAAGAAAAAAAAAGGATATTTAGGGTCCTGAATTTTCCAGATAAGTTGGCTGCCTTCAGTAAATGAATTCTCCATGTAATTGCTGAATGTCATAGACACCAAGTTATGGGGTACAGACAGCAAGGCAGAGCCCTCAAGCAAAAACAGGAGAATTAATGGAATGGCTAAGGAGGTAAAGCCCTGGGTAATCGATCACTTCTTTCCTACCATTATATAAGTGCGGAGGTTTTGGCGATATGGAGAGGAGATGGTTGGTAGCAGCTGTGCTGGCCAGGAGTGAAGGGTGGGGCCTTAGAATGTTAGTGGTTTAAAGTAACAGGAAACCTGAGGAATATCATAAATCAGGGTTTTCTGACTAGGTTTTTTGTACTGAGTATAACAAAATGTATTGAATATCCTGAGTGTGTGTGTGAGGCTTTCGCCTGCCCAATTACCAGGGCCTGACTTTGGAAGGCCCACTAATTTGACACTGGCCTCAAAATTGAAAATTATTAAACAAAAATTAGGCTTCAGCATTTTAACAAAAATCTATCTGGAGCCGGCCATTAAATGTGAGCCAGAGGATTTAACTGACTGCAACAAAAACACAGACAGACAAATTTCTTGCATTTCTAAAGCAATTGGGAGATATTTCCTCTTCTGGATCTTAGCAAAGCACACAATCACGGCTGCAAGTGACAAGTAGGCTAACGGGCTGAAGGCCTGGTTTCTCTCTGCCATCCCCCCACCCAAACTCCCAGAATCACAGTCCTGGGAGAAGTCTAATCCATCCTGCCTGCCCATCTCACACAGACAGACTCACAAGGCCAAGGCAGAACTCAACCACTTACTCTCGCCACTCGGCTGCCTACACACAACTAGACATTCAAGGAAGGAAGGAAATGAGCATTTATACTAAAGACTTACTATGTGACAAGCACTGTGCTAAGCTCTTTATAAATATCATTACAAATTTACAAATGATATTACAAATATACATATCAGTTGACCCTCTGAGAAATGGGGGGAATGTCTATTATTATCCCCATTTTACAGATGAAGAAACTGAGGCAGAAAGAGGTTAAGTGACTTGGCCAGAGTCATACAGCTTGTGAGAATCTGAGGCAAGATTTGAAACTAAGGTCTTTCTGACTCCAGACCCAGCCCTCTCTACTGTGCCACCTGTTGTTGCTGAGTCACATACAACTTTTCATGACCCCATTTGGGGTTTTCTTGGCAGAAACACTGCAGTGGTTGGCCATTTTCTTTTCCAGCTCATTTTACAGATGAGGAAACTGAGGAAAAGAGGATTAAGTGACTTGCCCACGGTCACACGGCTGGTTGTTGTGTTTGCCCATCATTCTCAAAGAGGACCATGACATCACAAAAATGATGACATGACTTGCAGTTGACTTTGATTTGAGTGAGAGAAGGCTCTGCAAGGTCACCAGCCTCACTTTCTCCTCCAGAGCTGTCTGGGTCCAGTGGCCTGATATTCACCAGGATGACTGAAGATGGCCCGGGGTGCAATAGGAGAAGAAAGAAAGAAAGAAAGAAAGAAAGAAAGAAAGAAAGAAAGAAAGAAAGAAAGAAAGAAAGAGAAAGAGGAAGGAAGGAAGGAAGGAAGGAAGGAAGGAAGGAAGGAAGGAAGGAAGGAAGGAAGGAAGGAAGTTAAGCAGTCACAAAGCTAGTAAGTGTCTGAAGCCAGATATGAACTCAGGAAGATGAGTTTTCCTGACTCTAGGCCCAGGGCTCTATGCACTATGCCACCTAGCTGCCTTACTGTGCCACATAGCTACATTCAAAAATGTATTCTATATCTTAGAGACCTCTAGAGAAAGTAAGTCCACAGCCTCAGCAACCTAGCTTATTGGCCAACCGCTATGACTACTGGCATTTCTTTTTTTCATTTTTTAACCAGACTTGTGATTTCATCAGTGTTTCAAGCTTCCTCTTCCAACCAATCAATCAATTTATTTTGTGCTCTCTATGTTCCAGACACTGTGCTAGTAGCTGGGGATACAGATACAAAAAAAAAAACAATCTGTACTTGAAAGGAACTTATAGTCTAATGATGGAGTTGACAATTGCATATGTCAGCATGTACAGAATACATATAAAGAGGTAAGTAAAAAATAAGAAATAATTGCATAATTGCATAATAAGAAATTAAATGCAAGGTAGGCTGGAAAAGAAGATACTTAAATTGAAGGGATACCAAGAAGATAAAGGAAAAAGACCCATATATACAAAAATATGAACAGCAGCTTTTTTGTGGTGGCAAAGAATTAGAAATTAAGGGGATTCTCATCAACTGAGGAATGGAAGACCAAGCTATGGTATATGAATGGGATGAAATACAATTGTGCTGTAAGAAACAATGAAGGGGATAGTTTCAGAAAAACCAAGACATTTATGAACTGATGCAAAGTGAAAGAGCAGAACCAGGAAAAAATCTATACAGTGACCACAGCTTTGTAAAGATAATCAACTATGGAAAACTCAGTAACTGACCAATACAACGACCCACCATAACTCCAAAGGACTCATGACGTAAAATGAAATCCACCTCTAGAGAGAGCACTGATAGACTCAGAGTGCAGATAGAAGCATATTTTTTCTTTCTTCGTTTTCCTTGCTTTTTTTCAAAACACGACTTATATAAAATATATTTTGCATGATTTAATATATAATAGGCATTCTATTTCTTGACTTCTCAATAAGTAGGGGGAAGGAAGTAGGGTGGGAATTTGGAACTGGAAATAAAAATAAAATTTAAAATAAAAATAAATTAAGGAGATCAGGAAAGGCTACTTACAGAAGGTGGTGTCTGAGCTTTACCTTGAAAGAAGAAAAGCATTCTCTGAGGCTGAAATGCGAAGGAAGTACATTCCAGGAATGAAGTGACCAGTTCAAAAGCAAGGAAATGGGATATGGAGTGTCATGGGTGAAGAATGGAGAGAAGTCTAATTTGGCTGAATGGCAGAGTTTTAGAGAGAAAGAGAGAGTTATAGCCACTAAAACTGGAAAGACAAGCTAAGGCCAGATTGTGGAAGGCTCTACAAGCCAACAAAGAGGAGTTTATATTTGATTCTAGAAGCAGTAGGGAACCACTGGAGTTTATTAAATACTGGAGTGGCATGGTCAGATCCTTGCTTTAGGAGAGAAAGATCATCATTAAATTCACAGAAGCTGATGAGGTCATGAGAGAGCATAGGGAGAGAAAAGAAGGGAGCCTGGGTCAGAGCCTTGAGGAACACCTACAGTTACGGAGAATGCTATGGATAATGGACCAACAAAGAAGTAGTAGTCTGCCAGGAGGAGAATTAAGAGAGAAAGTTGTCATAGAAACTCAGAAAGAGAAAGGAACCAATGGTGTGTCAAATCAGCAGCTAATGAAGACTGGCATCTTCCCTACAACTTAGGAGGTCAAATAATTTACCATAGTCACACAGTCCTGTATGTGTCAAAGGTATGACTTGAACCCAATCTTCTTGACTGCAGGGACCCCTTTCTGTATCCACTACACCTCTCCTATGCATAGAACATTCTTTCTATCCACCCTATCTGTGTCACTGTTTATAGCCCTCATTCCTTTTTCTCCTATTCCCAGGTGAGATGAAGAGCTGATCCCTACTCTTTATATTTGTGATCAACCAGTTTTCAGCCCATAGGTTGAAGAACTGCCCAATTACATAATGAGGGTGATGATAGCGATGATGGTGTGAAATGAATTACTCATCATTATGCCTAAGTTTAAAAAGTATTTGTTAAACACCTAGTATATGTAAGATACTGGGACTAAAGGCTGGGGTGCAAAAACAAAAACAAAATTATTCCTACCCTCGATAAGCTTACATTCTATAGAGGGCAGACCAATTTTGTACAGATTGGTAAATACAAAATAATTGCAGTGGGGTAGAGGAAGCACTCATAATTAAGGGAATCAAGAAAGGCCCCTCAGTGGAGCTGATGCATAAGGTGGACCTTGAATGGGATGTTGGTGTGTTAAGAGGCAGAGGTAAGAAGAAGCATTCTAGGCATGAGGGATGAAAGTCTTGGCAAAGACACAGGTGGGAGATGTAACTCCATATATGGAGAACATTGAGTAGCACATCTATACACACTTCATCCTTGGACAACCTCTCAACCTCCTTTTTCCCCTAAATTCGTGTCTATCCCACACAATCAACTAAATCATAGCTTTGATAGAGTATAAGATATTCAATCGAATCTCAGATTCAGATCATTTCTGGGTATTGGATTTTAGGCAGAAAATTGATATGCTGGAATTCATCTGGAGGAAGGTGACCAGGAAAGATAGTGAGAGACCAGGAGACCATGCCATATGGTCATGTCAGTTGCTGTGCTTGGTAACCAGGGCAATGGGTGAAAATTGAAGAGATGCTGGTTTGAGCAACATGATGTAACAAAAATGCTCTGGAATGACTTTTCCAATTCACATGAATTAGTTGAGCCCACAAAGTACAGCTATTAGGTTCCCTCATGGTTGTAGGGATTAGCCCTGAAAGGGTAGGAAAGGATATAGTTCATGAGCCCCCACCAGCATGCTGCCCATCATGATTGTCAGCTGAAATTCATGTTTTTAGGGGGTAGTTATTAAGGTGCTGTAGTAAGAAGAGTTGAACTGAAATATCTTCCCAAAAGTCTATGACATACATTTCCACTGTTACATGCAGCATACAGGGGAAAGTGAGCTAAAGCTTAGAAAGAATGTGTGGCAAAGTGGTCATCCACAGCTCCTGGCTGCTGGAACCTCTTTACTCCCCTTTGTGGAGAAGTTCCCCTTAGGTGTAGTGTAGCTTCTTTTGTTCTTTTGGAGAATGAATCTCCCTTTCAAGATAGCATTTAATCTCTTCCCAGATCTTGATGCGTCAACTAGCTGCCAACCACTGCTGTCCCTAGAAACCATGCTAGGTTGCCAGTGGACCTTTGAAATTTGGCCAAGTGGGGATGGGAGAGGACACCTAGGCCAAAGCTGAAACTGAAGCACTCTCCTATCCTCCAAGTAGTTGCTCTTGAGGGCTTTTGCTGGAACACTATCTCTTGGCTCTTGCTCATACCAGTCTCTTCTCTACCAGATAATTAAATAACTTGAATTCTGAGCTGGTCTTCTATTTTATATATAAACCACAGCCCATGACCAAGTTTCCTCAGCCAGACAGTACACTCCTTCTGTCGATGTCCTTCCAACTCATCCAAGGACTTTTTCACATTTAACTTGAAATCTTTGATTGATTGATTGAGACATGTTTTCATCTCAATAACATATGACTTACTTTAAATGGGCTGGAGACAGCTATGTAGTGTAGTGGATAGAAGTACCTGAATTCAAATCCAGCCTCAGACACTTAGTAACTGTGTGAACCTGGGCAAGTCACTTAACCCCATTGCCTCAAAAATAAACAAATAAATAAAGTCAAAATAAATCAATAAATGGGGTGGGGAACTTGATTGATTTAGTCAATTGGTACTCATTGGTACATCATTCTTCTTTATTGCTTCCACCTTCCCTTAAATGACAACTCCCTAATCTCTCTCTGTCTGTCTGTCTGTCTGTCTCTCTCAATATATATAGTATATGTGTATATATACATACATATATAGTGTATATGTATATATATGCATATATACACACTATATGTGTATATATATAGTGTGTGTATTTATAGTATGTATGTGTATATACACACACTATATATGTAAGTATATATATAATATATATATATATATATATTTATGATTGGCCTTCAAGCTGAGAATGTATTCACATTTGTAAATAAAGTTTTATTGTATTTATTAATGTAAAACCATTATTAGCTCACAGGCCATACAAAAACAGGTAGTGGGCTATATTTGGCCCATGGGACTTAGTTTGCCAACCCCTACTATAGAAAATGTTTTCCTGTACTTGATCAAGGCCAGAAATAGAGAAATCATTATACTCCAACTTCTACATTCTGTTCCCATTTGCCCCATCACTTTTTAAAATTATGTTACTCCTTTATTGACTATAGTCAATTTGTAATCTACAATGATCCCCTAACATTTTTGGTTACAAGCTATGACCATAAAGTAGAATTCTCATTTCCATATGTGGCTTGAGCTGTATGGTATCTGGGGTCTCTTCCAACTCAAAAATCATTGGTTCTCGGTTGAAAGACAGATTCAGGATGTCAAAAGATCCTAACATTCTAGATTGATTGGCGAAATCCAGAAAGATGGAATTTCATAGGGACAAATAGGTGCATAGGCTATTAACAAAAGCATTAAATTTGTTGTCATAGAAATAGGGCTTGAATCCTAAAGATTTATTACCCTAGCTTATTTTTTGGAGAAGCCTTTCTTAATTTTAATTCCTTCCAGCTGTTAATTGTTTCCCATTTGTCCTGTAAATAACTTATTGAAATTTTTTGTGCATGTTTTCTTCCCCATTAGATTGGAAGCTCCTTGAGGGCAGGGACTGTCTTTTGCCTCTTTTTGTATCCCCAGCACTTAGCACAATGCCTGGCACATAGCAGGCACTTAAATGTGTGATTGTGTGATCTTTGACAAGTCACTTCATCCTATTCCTCTCAATTTCTCCTTCAGTAAAATGAGGGTGTTGGACTGAATGATCTCTAATTTTTCTCTAGTTCTAATGTATAAATATTTACTTTTATGACTCTTTGCTAGAGTTATATATACACAGATTTCTTACAGCATGATTGAGTGCAAAGGGCTCTGGACTTGGAGTCAAGAGACCTGGGTTCAAATTCCACCTCTCACCACACCATTCAACCTTTTGAGATCTCAGTTTTGGTGGTGTGCTGGAGCCAGCTCAAACCAACTCAAGAGAGCCGATAGCAAAATTTTCATTGTCAGTGTTTGTTCCTTGGAAATAGGCAAATGCCATAAATTAGGGATTGATTTATTGTTTGGCTAATTGTCTAGACTTAAGAAAGTGTTGGAGAAAATAATAATGCTGATTAAAATTAAGTTTGTAGCATGTGCATTTTTTTCCTGGAAGAGCTGGTCATCAAACATTTATCAGCACACCAATGCTGTTTCCTCGTTTACAAATGGGAGCAGTACTGTTTGGATCACCATCCTCAAGGGGTTATGATTGTAAATAAATTGTTAGCCAACCACAAAGGGAACTGGTTTCATAAGCTGTCTCCGTTACTTGGTAGCTGTATGACCTGTAACAAGTCATTTGTCCTTCTAGTATCTCACTTTCCCAATCCGTAAATGAGGGGATTTTACAAATCCAACATGTTTATTAAGTGACTCTTATTTTGAAAGTCCCAAGCTAGAAGGAAGAGATACCAAAAAAAAAATAGGATTTAGACCCAAGGAGTTTATATTCTATTGACCAAATGGTCTCTAGATGTAGTCTTTTCCAGCTCTAAAATCTTATCCTTTTTATTTTAAAAAAATTGATATATTTTAATTTGTTACATCATTAGAATTTCTACCAGTATCCTTTCCTCTTTCCTTCCAACAGAGCCATCTCATATATCAAATAATATTTTAATGGAAAAAGAAAACAATCAGCAAAATCAAACAATATATTGAAAAAGTCTGAAAATATGTGCAATACCACCCTTAGGGACCTGCCATGTCTACAAGGAAGTGGGCTGAGGGGGTCTTCTCATTTCTTCTTTGGAGCTTGTTTCTTCTAATTCGAGTGTTTGCTTTTGATGTTCTGTTGTTCCTTCCATTTGCAATGTTACAATTATTGTGTAACTGTAACCGTAAATTGTAATCGTAAATGTTGTTTTCTTGGCTGTACTAACTTCACTCTACATGTGGATTTTTCTGTATTCTCTGTATTCCCCATATCCATGATTTCTTACAGTACAGTCATATTCCATTACAATGACATACCATGATTTGTTTAGCCGTTCTCCAATCGATGGGTGTCTACTTTGTTTCTAGTTCTTTGCAAAGACAAAAAGTGCTACTGTAAATAATTTGATCTTTCTTCTTAACTATGACCTCCTTGTGGTCTAAAGCCTAGTAATGGAATCTCTGAGTCAAAGTCTATGGTCATTTTAGTCACATGACTGGCATAATTCCAAGTTGCTTTTCAAAATGGTTGGTTGTACTGATTCATAACTCCACCAACAATGTACTAGTGTGCCTATCTTCCCACAACCTTTCAAATTTACTACTTCCTTCTTTTGTTGTCTTTGCTATTTGCTGGGTGTGAGATGAAACTACAAGGTTGTAAAACCCTATCTTTTCATCCTCTTTTTATTATTACAATTGTAGATTGGTGTAGAAAACTTCCCCCTCCCCCTCCAGTTTCTAAAATGCTAACTCCTCCACTTTGTGAATTGAAATATTAATTTTTCCCCTGAGTAGGATTCCCCTAAGGGATGTACTTTTTGCTTAAACCTATAAAGGGCTCCATATTCAAAAGTCTTCTTTAACTTTTAACCTCAAGAGGGCATTTGTACCATTTGATTTGGGGCCCATGAGAGGAAGTGAGAGGGGCAAGCAAATGAGTTCTTTGGCATCAGAAAATCATTTCCATATAGTTAAAGAAAATTTATTCAAAATACCACTCCTGATCACATGATGGTAGAGATGGGAACTACTGAATTGCTGTATTTGAATTCCCCTTGCTCTGGACTCCAGAACAAATGTCTTCACCTTTGTGATTGGCAGCAAAAGTGATCATTGAGCTCAAGGAATTTCTGACACAGTCATGAAGCCCTAAGAAATCTGCTGCTGCTGCCTGCTAAATAGCAAATAGGGCTGAGGGTGCCTTTAAGTGAACAGTATCCTTCCTCATGCTTCACTATTAGAATTAGCAACTTTTCTGCCTTGCCAACTTTGGTCTGGTCTCCTCTGGCAAGTCACCAAGCAGGGTTTTGTCATTAGTGACTTCATCTGAGGATCTGGGGTTGCATGCAGATGATTATTAGGACCAACCTTTCTGGCATGGGTTAAAAAATTGCTTGGAGAGCTGGCAAAGTTGGAAGATTCTATGCATTACCTCTCTACTTTTTAATGTCTCAAGGAGGGAGGAGAGAGGGAGCAGTGAAAAAAGAAAAAGGAGGAACGTAGGAAAGATGGAAGGAAGAATAGAAGGAAGGACGGAAGGAAAGAAGGGAGGAGGAGGGAGGGAAGGAGGAAGAAAAGATAGAAGGAAGAAAAAGAAAGTAGGAAAGAAAGAAGAAAAATAGGAAGGGAGGGAGGAGGAAAAGATGAAAGGAAGA